>NW_026000057.1:17276699-17310654 GCF_001458135.2 Marmota marmota marmota | reverse complement strand
GCCCGCTGCCGGTTATTTTGCTTCAGCTGGACTTAACTCAGTGCTTAACTACTGAGCAACATTCCTAGTCCTTTTATTTATTTAGTTAGTTGTTTGTTTTTTTGTTTTTTTTTTTAATTTTGAGATAGGGTCTTTCAAAATTACTTAGGATCTCACTAAGCTGCTTATGTTGGTTTCAAAACTGGGACCCTCTTGCCTCAGCCTCACAAGTTGCTGGGATTACAGTTGTGTGCCACCACATTCAAGTCAAGTGTGATTCTTGAAGGTGGACTGATCAGTGAGTCTTGAGTAGCCAGTTTCTCTTAAACAGTCAATTTGTTTGAGCAGTCTTTATACTTGAACCTTTGGTTCCCAATACACATGCAATGTTCTTTCATTATGAAGGTTCAGATTCATAACAAACTCTGCAATTAGGAGTACTTTATCTTTGTTCTGTCCATATCCCATTATTCCCCTGGGTATCTCTATGCTCAAGAGATTATTCAAACTATAAAATAGGAATGTTCATGTAAAAGAACACACCATGAGCAGCATCACTATTCTCTGTCCACACATGTCCTGTCTTTGTTCCTTCCCTCCTCCCTCACAGATTCCTACTGTTATGGTTTGGATGTGAGTTATTCCCCAAAAGCTCACATGTGAGACAATGCAAGAAGGTTTAGAAGAGAAATGATTGGGTTTGAGAGCCTTAACCCAATCAGTGAATTAATTCCCTGATAAGGACTAACTGGGTGGTAACTATAAACTATAGGCAGTTTGGATGTAGCTAAAAGAGGTGGATCCCTGGGATTGTGATTTTGGGGTATATATTTGTCCTTACTGAGAAGTACTCTTTCTCTCTCTCTCTTTATTGTTTTCTCTCTCTCTCTGTCTCTCTCGATCATTGTGTCCTGATCTGCTTTTCTCCACCACACTCTTCCACCATGATGTCCTGCCTTACCTCAAGCCCCAAGGAATGGAGTCCGTCATCTATGGACCGAGACCCCTGTAAGCCCACAAATGAACTTTTCTTCTTCTAATTTTTCTTGTCAAGTCTTTTGAACACATCAGTGGAAAGGTTGACTAAAACACTCATAATAACTCCTGATAATCCTCTTCGCATCTCCTAGCCCTTTCAGTGTGGTATAGTATGAATTCCTGTACTTGGCAATTAAAAACAAGCTTGGTTTTGTAGTCAGGTGTCTGGGGTTTGAGCTAATGTTCATTTCTTACTAGGATTCCCTGGGAAGGTCACATCACTTCTCTGAATTGAGTCCCCTTATCTATATAGTGTAAATATAAATCCTCTCTCAAAGGGGACTGGTAAGAGCTTCCTTGTGCTGTTTTTCTATTTCACGTTCATTCTATCTACTTCTGCTTGGTAACTTATCTCACGATCCCTAAGGTCCTGCTGTGGGTAATCAGTCCTTATTCCTGCTCTCTGACCTGGGCTCTTTTTTTTTTTTTCTACAGAGTCTAGGTCCAGACACCATCCTTTCCACTAACCCTCCTCAAATTTCTGTGAGCCAGTAGTCAATGAAACATTTTTATAGGTAAAATCCTTTGTAAATTTGTGAAAAAATAATAGCATTCTTTACATTATTTTACTCTTTCTTCCTTTATCTCATAATGAGAATTAGAGAAAAGAATAAATACATTATAAAATTTACCAACCATGATTAAAACAACTTGCTACTGTTTAGACTCATATGATTAAGTTTTTAATATTTCTGCTGCACTTTCCCAGTTTAGTCAATGATTACTTAAAGTGAGAATTTGGTTTATAAAGCTTTGAGAACCAACCACAATAGTTTTATACTGAAGAGTATAATGAAATTGAACAATATTTCAAGATGTTACCTCACATGACAAGAAATGTACAAAACAGTTTGGAAATTTACCATGGACTTCCTATCATTTTGCAGGAATAAAGGTGAGTTACAAAACATTAAGAAATTACAACCCATTGAAATTAAAGTAAGGAATGCTTGACACTGCATACTATTATTTTAAAAAGAATCATGATATTTATCAAAATGAAAAGCTAATAGTATTTTCATTTTAAATTATCTTATTGTTTTATTATTATTTAGATAATAGTATTATTTGATTGTTTATATATTTTAAACATGAATTAGTCAAAATACATTCATTTCTCTTCATTCTAAAATTTGATTTGGTTAATAGGAAACACTGGATCAGAAGAGTTATTCAGCAGTAAAGGAAAAGTCTTGGTTTTAGAAGCCAAACTATCTTGATATTTTGAAAAGCAGTAGAGCGATAATTTCACCGTTTTCTTTATGAGCGTCTTGTTTAAATTGGGTATTGATGGGTTTGGTCCCCATTGCTAAATGGATAAAGAAATCTTTGCTCTGAGCAATTAAAAGGACTGAAGGGATGATAAATAATGAGATGTCTATAAAAAAGCAAAGTGGCATCTAACAGGCCTGCCAACTAACTCCACTCCACAGTAACAGCCCTGGATAGAAGATTGGATCAGGTTGTTAAACAGCAATCAAAGCCCCTGAGGAATGGATTACAGACCTGCTTTGTTAATGTTTAGGCATTTAATCACTGTTGATGTTTTGTGCTACACCATTTTCTGAAACCCTGCATAGATCACCACAGGAGTTCAAGACATACCTAAACCATTTGTTTTGATATAATTCTCTTTTTTTAATCTCCTGCGTTTAAATTTGAATTGGCAAAATAAGTTTAACAGTACTTAGACAAGTCTGATTTTATGTAGTTTTTTTTTTCCAGTTTTCTCGTCAAGGCAGTGGTAGATCTAGTTACCAATTTCAGAAAACAGACGTGACCTGGTTTTCCTATCAGGCCACATGGATGAATAATGTGCTGATCGGGAGCAGGAGTCCCTCTTGCCCAAAGATTATGAACGTGGTGTTACAGTCCAACCAGCAAAGCAACCCATGATACACACATCCTTCTCTGCAAGCGTTTGTCCATGAGGACTGGCTTTATATCACCCTCCTATTTCTCCTCTAGGAGAACACTATGGTGCTATCCAATCTGTCTTTTCAACTTCCTGAGAACAAATTACAGACCTGCAAATTGAAATCAACCCATATAGAGTAGTAGCTCAATTCTAAGCTCTGTTAGTCACAAGGGTAAAAAAAAAAAAAAAAAAAAAAAAAGAAAGAAAAAAAAAAGAAAAAGAAAAAACTCTTTCCCAGTATTTGATGTTGGTGGTGGTGGCATTTCCCTAAAGCAAACCAACAGATGTATACATTTTTTTTTTTTTGGTATGCCCTTGAATAGCTTTATCTAGGTGCCCTGTACAAGCTCATCTCTCTTTAGTTCACATGAAGTAGTCTGGTTATATGGCTCTGATCCATTCTCTTGACAATTGCAGTATAGCAAAGTTGACATTTTAAGATGAAAATTTTCCCTTGGAAGAACTTAGTATATTTCAGGTTATTATTTTTGAATACATTGTCTTTATAACCCTTTCAGCATTAAATATAGTGTCTAAGTGGTGTGGTTGTCAGTTTTTGAGTAAATGAACATAATGGCAGTCTTGTAACATAAACAAGGTTGTTGAAGTCACTGAAAGTGAAAGCGCTGGCTAACATATCCTGGCTCTAACTCAGTATAATATGTATTGTCGGGGGGAAGAACAGTACTTTCTGAAATTCTCTGATGTTTTCTGGTTGGTTCAAGGAAAATCCTAATAGGAAGTAAATCCAGCTTTAAAAATGTGAAATGTCTTAAGGAAAGTAACTATGGCGATCAGCTTCTGGAGCCATTGCAAAGAACATTTCTATTTGTGAGAATGCCTCTGTAGAGGGTGGTTCATGCAGGCAATTCCTATCTTCTTCATATCAGGTCTAATGTCACCTATTAGTATTATGACGAAGAGGTTAGATTGGTGTTTTCTTAGGTAATTAAATCTAAGAATATTCTTTTCGACAAATTCACATTATTTCTATTTGCCTACAATAGTGTCAGATACATATGGAGATTCATTGAGAATAACTGATAATATTGAATGCACACAGACTAATTGATAGGACCTGAAAAGTCAGTTATCTATAAAATATCATCTTTTCAAGATATTCAGTCTTAGAGAAGAGAAAAACATTGGAAAATGCACTTATTTTTAAGTTGTTAAACCAGCTTTTATCAAGATACTGCTATATGCCAGGTACTTTTGTGTTTCAAAAATATGAGGTCATTTATATTTCTTACTAAGCTAGGAGATATATGCTATCTTATATAAAATATATATTATATTTTACAGAGGAAAAACTGAAGGCAAAAAGAAGGAATGTAACTTAGCATGCCTATTTACCCACAGCTATTACAGAGACAGCATTTGAAACGAGAACTTTGACAGTCCAACACTTGAACCATAAAAATACCATAACATCTGCTCTCTGATAGATGGATTTGTGGTGTTCAAGACCCAACAAAGAAGATGTGACCAATCTAGAGATGCTTTAGAAGAGGTGACATTTGAGGAGAATTCAAAATATATTCATCCAAACACTCTGCCTTCTCTTCCTACAGTACAGTGTAAACTAAGTAAGTGTTGGGGACCGCAAATCAAGTCAAGATGGCGCCTGGCAGTTTGCCAGGAGGAGTGGTTTGTGAGGCAACGCCACTGAGCCATTAAGTTGGTGGGGATTCCTTATTGGCTGACTGCTGTATCTAGATGATGCTAATTGAGTCAAGCTGTGTGTAATCAGTTAGGTATATATACCTCCGCTGTTTTGCAATAAAGTGGCTCCCACTACTTTGGGTGCCTGCTACCTTGAGTTCCCGCTGAGTTCTCCCGCAATAAAGCAGTTCCCGCTTCAACCTTCAAGTTGCTTGTCACCTCCTGGTTATTTTGCCCAGCCGGACTGCGGCAAGTAAGCATATCTTTTTCTCTATTAAGTTCATTTATTTTATTAAAGGCTTCCAATCTATTAAGCCTACTCATTTTGGCATATATCATGACTCCTCTCCTCTCCTAAACTCAAAAGTAAGAACTTGATGTGAAGATGGCTACTGTGGGAATCCAGAGCCTAATGTATTCTGATTTCTTGTGTAATATTTGCTTTAAATTATTCTGCAGATATCACTTTATACCACAGGAGAAAAGTTATCTTTTCTTACAAACCTGGGATGTGGATCTGATTAAGATTATCTGATAACCTCACTTCCCATGACATCAGCATGACAATTCCCAATCTAGGGAGGAAAACTAAGGACTTTACTAGTACCAAAGTCTGTAATGTGAAGCTTAAAGATGGACACAGTACTTATTTATCTATTTTATATGGTGCTGAGGATCAAACACAGTGCCTCAGACCTGCTAACTACGAAAGTGCTCTACTACTGAGCCATGACCCCAGCCCTTAAAGAATGAAACTTAAAACTTTCTTTTAGTTCTACAGATCTACTGTGTGTTCTAATAACAATCTGATTTGACAGTATCTAACTAAATGCTGTATTTAATAAACTCTGCCAGCTTCTAGTATATGTCCACGCTCATTACCATTTAAATCTGAGGGATTCAATATTTATTTTTGATAGACTTTTAAAATGTTGTTATGCACAGTCTCAGCTCAAAAGGAAGGTTATTGAATAAAAAACACAGAATATGTATGTGCTAAATAATCAAAATTCAGGTAGTAACATCAGTGCTTTATATTTTCTTATCTTTAAAATGGTAGTACTTACATTTATTCCAATTGTTATTCAGGGGAGGAAAAGTAACTTAAAATAACAAATCTTGGGATAATGACTAAAAAGTTAGAACAAGTCAGATTTGAATGCTTTAAATTCAAAATCATTCTTTTTTCTATAAATGAAGAATTAAATGGAATAATTTTTTGATTGACATCATCATATAATTATATTATTTGGTACAATACTAAGATTTCCTTTTCAACAGAGAATATACATTACTTTAAATTAATTGAGCATTTAAAGCAATTAATTGAATTCAACCAGTCTTAATTATTAGATTTCTCCTTAAGTCAAAGAATCAAAAACTTTATACATATTAGTGTTGGGTATTTAGAATATATCTTCTGATGACAGTATCTTTCCAAAACATTATAAGAATTATTTTGCCACTCTACAGAGCCAAGATTTGGTTCTTATGTTGAAATTGACAATACCACACACTCAACACATATGCATTGGATGTGTTTATTATTTATTTAATGAAGTTTCTGGATAGTGTGGCTGCCAATCAGTTTCAAAACTAGAATGGGGAGAAAATGGAATGAAGATCACACTAATGTTACAAACAGCTCTTGGCTGTGATGTCAAGGAGGAAGAAGAAGAGGTGCAGCTTAAAAATCCATCATCATTCAAATATCAAAATTGGAGTCAGACTCTTTATTATACAAATATAGACTGCTAAGGGAGTGAGGCAGGATTTATAGGAGATGATGTCAGTAGGACCAGATCTCAGAGACCACTGGAGGATATAAGGAAATGGGAACCACTCAAGGTTATAAAGAGTTTGAAATCATCTGTAATTGAAGCAAGTAGGCATAAAATGATTTTAATAACAGAAATGGCTGTGTGATTTAGATTTTTAAAATGATGCCTTTGGCTGCTTGGTAAAGAGGTAATGGTAAAATCAGGAAGGCCAATTGAGACTATAAAAGTAATCTGGTAAAAAGAGTCAGTGGAATACACTAAGCTGGTGACATAATAGAGAAAATTATTGATATATATTTATGGATAGAAACTGGATAATTTGGGAAAACCTGGAATTGAGAGGTAAAGGAAAAAGTGAGACAGTAAAGAATCACAGCTCAGCTCTGTCATTGTATAATATATAGAGATGAAGGTTAAAGAGGAATAAGTATTCTGCCATAAAATGTCCAGACTTTTGCTTAAAACTTGTTAATGAAAAGGGAAATTAAGTATTTTTACAATAAGGAACTCTGTCAACATCACCACTGACATTAAAGCATATATCAGAGAAAAAAATTAAATTTGCAAATTGCTTAAAGGAGTTTAGGGATATTTAATTACTTATTCTTTCATAAAGTTAAACATAATTCATTACATAATTCATTGCTTCATAATAGCTTCCCCAATTATCTCAACTCTAAAAATGAAAGAACTGTGACTACTTATTTCCAGAGTCACTTCCCACTCAAACTGTATGTCTCTAAGTGTGCAGAGTGGTCGGGGTGTGATATATGAAACACATGTGTTGCTGAGTTTGGGGGAGCTTTGTGTTCAGAATGATGGATGAGTTCAAAATTCTTTCCTGAGTCTTGATTATTTAGGTCTTTGAGGTTTCTGCATTGTCAGCTGAAAAGAAAATTCTGTGTTTTATGAACAGTTCTCTAATGATAACAAATGGTCAAGTTCAACTTGGCAAAACCCCTTCTTTGCAGAGTATTCTTTCTGAAGATTGATGACCCTTGGTTTCCATGTCCTACCTGTTCTACGAAAAGTATAATACCTGTGAGATGATGAGTTAAAAGGAACAGGAATACCATATGTTAAGTAAATTTCTTTTCATTTAAGTTATATACTTTCCAAAGGCCATGACATTTCACATTACATTTTGGCTTATTAGACCACCCTATTCGTAAGGAAATGAGAAAGAACATTAACAAAGGGACTTCAGAGGGCAAATAGCTTGACCTTAAAGAGTGCTGGTGACCTCTGAACCTACTTGTCTCCTATTTTTCCCTTAATGTTGCATAAATAATAAATAAAACTATATCACCAGAGGTTTACACAGGTGCTGTGTAAGCCAAAGAATGTAACAGCACAGCAGAGCTTGAGTCTGAAAGCTAATAAATCAAGAAGTAGTCTATGTAGTAAAAGTGCAACAGTAGCATGGCTGGTTGATAGCCATGACAGCCACATTGAATTAAGCCAGAAAAAAAAAAAAGAACCAATTGTGCCCCTTTTGTTACATTCCTTTTAAATATAATAGAGGCAGAAATACAAGTGTTTACCATTCTTTTAGCAAAATAGATTTTTCAAAAGATGGATGTGCCTACCTGCGTTATACATAAAACATATATCATGTTAGTAAATACTACATTTCTCTCATGGTTAGAAGTTATATGATTTAAAACTTATTCCCCAAATTCAGCAGTTAACTTAGGTGAATTGTTTCTCTGCCAAAACAGAGAGAAACAGGAGTCATTTTATTGATGCTTTCATTTAGTAAGCCCAGGACATCTCATTAACTAAAAGAGTCATATAAAACTGCAACATTTTGCAGACTATTATGTCAAACTCATTAGGGATTAAGTAAAAGTACTGGAAAACAATTCAGGAGGATTGCTAGAAGATAATCAGGTAAGGCCTGTGGTATCAGGCTAACAATGCATTCTTGTATAATTGAAATTTGTTTAGATACTTCTTCCTATTTCATGGTTCAATGAAAACCTGCAAGTTGCAGCTGATCCAAATTTCTAACTAAGCATAAAAATACTTGAAACAAATTAATAAATATATGTATTTGATTAGCTCTCAACACAAATGTTGTTTTAGACAGCTTTTTGTTGCTGTGACCAAAAGACTTGACAAGAACAATGTAGAAGAGGATGAGTTTACTTTGGCTCGTGGTTTCAGAGGTCTCAGGTCTTAGACTGCCAACTCCACAGCTCTGGGCCTGAAATGAGGCAGAACATTTAAGGTGGAAGGGCATGGCAGAGGAAAGCAGCTCATGAATGGTAACCAGGAATCAGTGAGTTCCACTCACCAGGGACAAATTCTAACCCCCAAAGGCACAATTCCAGTGACCTAATTCTTCCAATCATACCCCATCCGTCTATGGCCACTGCCCAGTTAATCCGCATCAGTGAATTAATCAAATATCTAACTTTCAAAAATTCCTGCATTAGGCTGTAGTTGTGGCTCAGTGGCAGAGCACTTGCCTTGCACATGTGAGGCACTGGGTTCAATCCTCAGCACATAAAAGTAAATAAACAAAATAAAGATATTTTTTAAAAAGTAATTCCTGCATTGTCTCACATATAAACTTTTGGGGGAACACCACATTTCTAAACCATAACAGCATATAAGGTTCAAGATTTTTCAAAAATTCACTCTTTATGTATACAGCACCATTATCAAATTGATTGTTCTTAGTATGCAATTTTATTATTCATTTAGAAAAACATGAGAAGCATCTATTCATTTATACCAATCCTATTCTGAAATGTAGACTATGTCATGAATATGTGTAAATATTTTCAGACATTGGAATTTGAATATATATATGTGTGTGTGTGTGTGTGTTTATCACTCAAACACTCATACACACACACTCAAACACACATACACACACATATAATACACCCATTTTTAATATATATATATATATATATATATATATATATATATATATATATATTTGGAAACATGTCAAAATATATATCATATATAACATATTATATATCATATATTTGTATATTATATATAAGTCCACTTTATATTTAAATTTCCAAAATAGACCATTTTTGAATAAAATTATATAGAAAACTTTGAAAATTTGTTTCCTCAATATTTTAAAATGATCAGATAATGTATTGAATGATAATGTCCAAAGTCTGTGGAACAAAAAATTTAAGCAAGCAGTGTGGCATTAAAAATGTATCAAGAGGGCTGGGGATGTGGCTCAAGCGGTAGCGCGCTTGCCTGGCATGCGTGCGGCCCGGGTTCGATCCTCAGCACCACATACAAACAAAGATGTTGTGTCCGCCGAAAATTTAAAAAATAAATAAATAAATATTAAAAAAAAAAAGAAAAAAAATGTATCAAGAAAAAAGAAAAGTTTTCAAAGGTTTTGCACAAATGGGAAGAGAATTGCTTATAAAAGTACTATGCAAATTGGATAAAAGTGTCCTAAATTCCTAAACCTATATATAGAAATGGACACTTACAAAGAAGCCAATATTTGGTGAGATTCTGAGTGGGAGCAAATAAAATATCTGAACAGATTAGTTTTATGAAGCTTTTAAAGAAAAGTAAATAAATTTTGAAGAAGTTGCAGTGCTAAGCTCTGAGAAATAGCAGTAAATAATAACTTCAGTACGTTCTACCATAAAATTGGTGCAAGTTAGGCAATATTTTCTGTTAGTCCTTGTATAATATTTCTGTTAAAAAGTTCTTGCAGTGAAATTAGTTTACCATTATCAATTTAAAAACTTATACAATAAATATGACAGTAAATATTTTTATTTTATAGATAAATGGATTCAGAAACAAGTGAGACAAGTTTGTAATAAGACTTTGAGATCTTTGATGCATTAGTCAACATCTTTATAAAAAATGGTTGCCAATTGATTGTAGGTAAAGATTAACATGCCTGAAAAGAACATTTATTAAATTTATCATTATTGTATTCACATCTTCAAAAATATTGAAATTAATTTCAAAACTATAAAAAATCCTCTGATAGTAGCATTTCATTAATATGGTCATAAATGTATTTTCCAAAAGAAATAGTGAAAATATATTTTAAAAATATATCACTAGCCTGCAGAATACTTGTCCAACTGACACTAACAATTGCTTACAGGAAGTATACTATTAAACAAAAGTCCCATTCTTTAATTTATTTGTTCTATTTAAATTTAAAACCAAATGATTAATTCAAAGACATAAAATCTACATTTTTCCTTTAGAGGGTTTTTCAATAAAAAGTGGGTAGAGTCAGGCTTCCTTAGGGCACATTTAGTTGAAATATTTCTTCATCCTATTAAATTTAATTACCAATAAATAGACATTTTTATACTCATGAACCAAATAAAAAGTTGGTAAATAAATTCTAACTTTAGTTGACTTCTTTTCATAGTCTGTTTTCACTAGTTCAAAAAAATGCCAAAATTTATAATTTACATGACAAATTCTCTCAAATTATAAAATGTAGGCTAAATGGGAGATAGCAGAATGTTCCTGAAGAGGACAGTCAATCAAAATGTCTACTTTCATCTGTAATGCTGTGTATCAAAATCTTAAGTGGCCATGATATGTCAAAGCTACATGATGCACACACACAAAGATTCATGCGTACACATAACCATGCACTTTTGAAAAGAAATGAATTTATTGTCTCAGAAGGAATCAGAAGTAAAAGACCTATAATCTGAATCACGATCAACTTTGAATTAAGAGAGACTTTACACCTTGAGGAGTTCCCACTAAAACGAAGGAACCTGAAGTATTGGTTTCTGGAAAAGTCTGCATTCTTCCCCGGCACTAAGTCTACTTTGGGGCACTCAGGGTTAGGAAAGCTCAGCCCACATTGTGCTCTTCCCCACTGAGGATCCTCCTGCTCTATGCTGTCTTGACATGCTGTCCACCTAGTGTTCTGTGAAGTATCTAGGCAATCACTTCCAGCATCTTATTTGATCCAACCTGTGAACTAACCAGCTGGCCCTGCTCACTCTTCCACACCCATGAAAATCAACTTGGCAGTCCATTTTCAAGTGACTTGCCCTAACCAAAGCCCTTGGGAAGCTAATGAGGAGTCAGATCCTCCACTTTAGGAAGGGGTCAAGCAGCCTTTCCTGAGTTATGCAGGTCCTCCAAGGCCCTGCAGCGTCACTTATAGACCTCACACTAATTGGACTTGCCCAAGACCATCTAACCGAAGGGCACCCTGTTACCACTGTCATGGGCACTATAGCAGAATCCTTTTTACAGTGGCCACTCAAGGCACCATAAGCATGAAGTTGTGTACACCATACCCACATGCGCCACTGGATTACCTACACCCTCACATGGCTCAGGGAGACTGAAGGGCTTTCTGCCCCTACTGCCACAGACACCACACCCAGAGCCAAGAAGTACAGTTGAATAAGCTACATGGAGACTACTCTACTGTGCTCCACTGAAAACATAGCCAATTTAGCCTAAAATCAAAATCATAAGACACATCTTCAGGAGAAACTCTTTTTAGTATGGAGACTACCTTATAAAATGGATAGAAACGATGCATCCTCCAGATGTACAAATATCAACAAAAGGATGTTAGAAGCTTGAAAAGAGAAGACAATGTGATGCCTGCAAAGAACACAACTATAGTAACAGGCTAAAAATGAAAAGAAATCAAGGATGTACCTGAAAATTAATTCAAAAATAATGATTCTAAGCACTATACCAGAGAGCTGAAAGTACAGAAAATTTGTTGAAGTCAGGAAAACAATCAAATGCCTCAATTATACATACAATGTAGTAGTAGAGTTGAAAGAGAACTTTCACAAGTCCCCCACAATTGCATTCACTAACTCAGCAGCATCTCTATACAGAGATAATATGTCTTTCCTCATAAGTAATCTAATCTCCCAATAGTACACAGAATCCCAAAGTTTCTGGCCTGCATCTTCTCCCTCCTGCTTCACGTGTGCTTTTTTGAATCTAAGTACCTTTTATTATTATTATTTTTATTATTATTATTGTAAAGGCACTGAGCTATATGCCCAGCTCAGTCATATCCAGTCTTTTAAAAAGATTATCTTTGTCTACAATGTCTGTTTCCCTTTTTATTAAAACTTATTAATTATCTATTAATAGATTAATTAATTGATTAATAGGTATAAATAAGATATATAGAATGTATAAATACATAAATATATATCCATATGTATAAAATATTTGCTATATATTCAAATCTCATCTTTTTCTTTACCCTATTCTAGTCTGATGTCTATCTCTAGTTGCCATTAAATCTACTTTATGAAAGTCATCAGTGACTTCTCTTGCTGCTTCTAATGATCAAACCTCATTTCATTTAACCTATACTTGACTGAGCTGTTAACTTGCATTCTTCTTTCTTCATTATAACTCAGGTGATGCCATTTTCCTGGGTATTTCATATACAGAAGGCTGGTTTTCTAAGTTGTCATTAACACTCAGAGCTCCAAATTGGAATGCCCCAGACTGCATTGCCTCTATCTACATTAACTCTTTGAATTACCACATCTCTTTATGTTGATGATCTCCACAGATATTTCCCTCATTAATGAACAACCCAAACTCAGCATATCTGAAACTAATATCATGAATTTCTGCCTTTTAACAAATTATCTCTTCTGCAGTCTTCCATTTATCAATAAAATGCAACTCATTCTTTGGAACTGGTAAGTTTCAAAAGTTTGAATTCATGTTTGACTACTTCCTTTTCCTCACTTTCCCTCACCTAGTGAGATTAATATTTACCTTTGTACCAATTTATCCCATATTCTCCCACGGTGGTGATTCCTTGCTCCATTGCTAATCCCCACTTCAAATATTTTTTTTCTAGCCTCATCTTTTACTTAATGTGCAATTACAATAATTTAAATGCAAACATTAACTGTTTTCCTTTAATAGAGTGCGTTATTATATATATGGTATATGTGCTCTTGTACTATTAGGTAATTGTCACAAACATTAAGAACCACAAGTGCATTTTTTTTTAGGTGTTAGAACTTAAAGGAGAGTCACTTTAGACAGTTTTTGTAGAATGAAAATTGTGGAGGTGAAACACAATAGTTTTTAACACTTTTTTCCCCACTAAGTGTTTTAAGGACATTCTGAAGTCTGGTTTAAAGCAAACACAACGTAGAAGATCAAAAGTAAGCAATAGCCACTAAATTATATAGATGTTGGAAAAATAAATTAGATGTCATTTCAAGGTTCAATCTTTTGTCACTGGAGAAGCAGAATGGGGAGGTGACTCAAACTCCAATAAGTCAGGGACTAAGACTACTCTCATGATTCAATGAGAACACACACAAATCAACCATGTGAAAGATATTTCTACTCACACATTCATCATGTGAATTTCACTCTGACACATCAGACATAATTCAATCAAATACCAAAGACAATCTTTCTGGAAATCATGACACTGGAGGATTCATGTGAACATTATAAATAACAAAAACATTTTGAGAAAGACTACAGGACGTATATTCTTACTATGATTATAATGAATACCACTTATGGAGTGCCTAGTATTTGCTATTTACATGTACCACTTTTAATGTTCGGAACAGGTTTTTGTTAGTCTTTTAATTCAGTCATATTTCATCCTAGAAAAGAGAGAACTACTATTTAGAGGGATTAAATATATATGTATAATCAAATAAGTAGGGAAGCTGTTTTTAGCAGCTTTGTGTTGATAGGACATGACAAGAACAATTTAAAGGAGGAGAAGTTTAACTCACGTTTCAGAGATTCAGTACATGGGCAGCTGATTCCATAACCCTAAGCCTAAAGTAAGGCAGAATATCATGGTGAAAGGGTGTGTTGGAAGAAAGCTGCTCAGAAGAGGACAACCAGGAACTGGAGCGACAGCTCTGCTAATCACGGACAAAATGTAAATCCCAAAGAGAGATCTCTGCTCACCATAGACAATACCTGTTAGGTCGGTGGTGGCGACTTAGAATAAAGCAGCCCACGCAGGAAAAGAACATCAATCAGATGCCAGTGGAAACGCCTATTAATCAGCCAGACGACCTGACCAACGCCTAGTTGCCACCACCGACCTAACAATACCAACCGCAAAGACACATTCCAATGACCTACTTCCTGAAGTCAAACCCTATTTGCGTACAGTTATTGCCCAGTTAATTCCCGTCCTGTCCATGGAATAATCCACTGAATAGGTTAAGATGCTCATAATCTAATCATTTCACCTCTGAAAATTCTTGCATGGTCACACATGAGCTTTTGGGGGATACCTCATGTCTAAACCATAAGATTAGTGAAACTGAAATTAGAGTTCAAATCTATCTTTTCATAGTCTTAATTCCCTAACCTATGTCAAACTTCCTTTCATAGTACAGCTCCAAATAATAATTAGTAAATAAATTTTAACTCTTGAACAAATAAAATCTTAGGGACAATTATTAATCTAACTGGACACTGTATGAATATGTAATTGTCCAAACCATGGTCTTTAAGAAAATGCCAAAATTATTTTATTTTGTATAAATAAACTGGGCTACAAAAATAACTAAAATTCATGACATTGATTACCAATAACTAGTGATCAAATAAAAATATTCAACAGTATATGTAAAATTAGACAAAATTAATATTTATCTAAATTGCCATCAATTATGATATTGCCCAAATTGTCTAAATTTAGTAAGCAAAACATAAGAAATTGAAGTATGAATGTATGCATTTTCGACATTTTTATTGGCAATATGTAGAAAACATTTTTGTTCCTTATTTTATATTGACCTTTTTGTACTTATATTCAGGATTAAAACAGAAAACCGATTGCAGCAAACCTTTTTAAATGTCAAGGGAGAGTACCGCCATGCCTCAGAGCACAAAAAAACAAATGAAATACTCTGTAATAAGTTCTATGGTAAAGATGAGTACAAAGAGATTTTTGGAGCCCTAAGGAAAGAGTAATGGATTCTGCCCAAGATGGAAGAGTGGAGTTTGTAACAGAAAGGCCTCAGAGAGCAGATGTAATTTGAGTCGTACCTTGAAGGATAGGTGAATTCCACTGGGTTGAAAAGAAGGAAATAAAATTTCAGGCAGAGAGAACAAGATGAACAAAGGCCCAGAGGAACAGAGAAGCATGGCATACTTATTACAGTGTTAGAATTCTTTGGGGTCTAGAATACAGGGCTCCTGGAAGTAGAGTCAGGGAGAATGTAATAAGACAAAAGTTTAAAAGAAAGATTAACGTTTTCAATATTTTCCTTAAAAGATTGGGGTGTTTTAGTAAATAAAGAGAAAGCATTGAAGTATTGACATAGAAATAAATATAAATCTGTATTTTCACAAAATACATCTATCAGTATCATAGTGGATGCATAATTAAGAAAGGAACAATAGCAGTTTTGGTCAGCGATGTGAAAACAAGTCATGTCAGGAGCATTAATGAATCAGAGTTAGAACTGAAAAACCTTGAAGATGATTGCAAGGAAAAAAAAGTGAAAAGTCTTATTAAATATATTTCTGATATTTCTAACTTGGACAGCTGAATGGGTAGCACTGGTTTTTAATGGCCAGCAAGCATAATGCAACTGTAAATGATGTTTATTTTTCAAAAGTTTTGTTTTATTTGTGTGCAAAATGGATATGCTTAATAGTCAGTTAGAATATAGGTCAGGATAAATTTGAGAACTGGAAAGATATAATCTAACATCATTAGAGAGTATTCTAAGTTCTCAGTTAGAAGCTCATAGTGTACACTTTGGCAACTTGTATGTGTAAGCTGACTCCAACACAATAACCATCAGCATGTAACTTGATTTTTATTTTTCTTATTTGTGATAAGAAAATAAAAAGAGATCCAATAGCATTAGGTCTGATGACTATTAGAGGAGAGAATACAAATTAGTTTCCTTGAACTAGGAAATCATTTGATAAATTACACATTACTCATAAACTACTAATCAAGGAATGGACAGTAGTTGAAATAGAGGAAGAAGATAAGACTGGCTGGGAAAAAAAATGTAGAAAAAGAAACTCAAACAAATAACAAATTAAAGAAGTAGAGAATTCAAAACATAAGATACATCCAGAGAAACACTAACAAAATAGCTTAAAGGGTGATATGGTAAAATTCAGGAAGTCAAAGAACACAAAGACTACAGGGTAGTTGAAAATTGTAAAACCCTACATTGAATAAAATAAAATAAGAGCTGAAAGGCAGGTACTAGGACTTGAAATTAGGATTATTATGAGGGATGTAAAAATGGTATTATATCTGTTCCCTCTTTACAGAGTTTATAATCCATCCAAAAGCTATGCTGAAATAGCCCGATTAATATAACAAATATGCATTAAAGGCCATTATGTGCTGAATACTGTAAAAATAAAGGGCTAAAATTAATAATGCAGACAAAAACACTATGGACAACCAGAGAAATAAAAAGTTGTGTTACAATTGTGTACAGTGAATCAAAATGCATTCTGCTGCCATATAGACCTAATTAGAAAAAATAAATTAGAATAAATAAATAAATTTTTTAAATTATGCAGACAAAAATTGAAATGTTATTTCAGAGCAATTATAATGGATGCTGCAGTAGTCAGAGAAAACACAATATGGAGGAGCTGAGAACTAGAAAAGGGAAGAGAGGATTAAGAAGACATTCTATGAAAGAGGAATAGCAGCAGAAAATTTGAAAAGTAGGAAAAATTTGCTGGGATTTTTGATACAGAAATTTTAGTGCATTTCCTCTTTTTAATAAAGATACATATATGTATATAGTTATTTCAGGTAGAGAGAACAAGATAAACAAAGGCCCAGAGGATCAGAGAAGCATGTTATACTTATTACAGTGATAGAATTCTTTGGGGTTTAGAATACAGGGCTCCTGGAAGTAGAGTCAGGGAGAATGTTAGAAGGCAAAAGTTTAAAGGAAAGATTAACATTTAAATAGTTTCCTTAAAAGATTGGAGTGTAATAGGTAAATAAAGAGAAATAAATATACATATGCATAAGTATATATGTATATATTTATTTATATTTATTTCTTATTTATATATACATGCATGCTTATTTCTTTATATGCATATGTTTAACATATATGTATGTATACAGAGAAATAGAAATAACAATGGGAAAAAACAGTTACCTAAAGAAAAATTGAATAAGCTATGGTCATTTATTCAGAAACAATCCTCTGGATTCTCTTTACTAAAATAACAGCAAGTAATTCTCAAAACATCATTGGCATTAATATAGTTAGAAGGAAGAAACTAACTTTTATTCTTACAATTGTTTCAAAATGTAATGTTTTAGAGAAAAAACTATTTTAAGTTTTTATAAATGTATTTTATAAATATAAGTGATTCTTATGCTACAAATGAGAGTCTTAAACATTTGTGCTTAAAAAACAACTCTTAAGCAACACCATGGATATGAAGGTCACCTTCATAGCTGTACAATGTTACTGCCTTGTTAAGTGTAATCTATATAATCACATAATAAATCATAGTGAATATATACTATGAATAATATAATACAAAAAATAAAAATGTAATTGCATAATTTATTTTTCCATATCATCACTGAAGCTATATGGTACTTATATTTGGATACCAAATTCTAAGTAAAAAGTTTTCTTCTTGGCCTGGGGATGTGGCTCAAGCAGTAGTGCGCTCGCCTGGCATGTGCAGGGCGCTGGGTTCCATCCTCAGCACCACATAAAAATAAAATAAAGATGTTGTGTCCACTGAAAACTAAAAAATAAATATTAAAAGATTCTCTCTCTCTCTCTCTCTCTCTCTCTCTCTCTCTCTCTCTAAAACAAAAAGTTTTCTTCTAATATAAGTTCAATTAATGTTTTTTTTGGGGGGGGCAGTTAATGTCTGTTTCTGTATTTTACCTTTCTCAAAGAGACTTTAAACCTACGCACCCAGAGAAACATTTGATACAAGATATTCATATGCCATTTATCACCTAATGACTTTAAAGTTGACAGGGTATCCCACAAATACACATAATAATTAATAGTAAAGTATGTAACTGGAATGTTGATAAGATTTAATGCTGATTTAATGCTGTTTAAAATAGATGATAGACTAAATAGCAACTTTAATGTGATTTATATGACTGATGTTTAAGTGCCCTGACAATTGATATTTAATAGCATGTCATAAAAGTTAAAATTTTAAAAGGTCTGTGTTGATTAGAAATTTTAATTCATCATTACCTTACCTAAAACTGCCAACATACTTTGAAATAATCAATGGTGAAAAGCAGAAAATTCTCTTTGTATTAAACACAGATTTTCTTATGAAATTTAATTAATCCAAAAAAAAATCTAGGCAAAAAATTCAGCTAAAATTGTATAGAAACAACTATGATATGCGGAAAATGAGGGGAAATTATATATAATAAATGCTCTCATAGCTTATATTACCAGAACTGGCAATGTATTTTTTTTTTTTTTTGGTGGGGGGTGTACCAGAGATTGAACTCTGGGACACTTCACATTCTCAGCCCTATTTTGTATTTTATTTAGAGAAAAGGTCTCACTGAGTTGCCTAGTGCCTCACTTTTGCTGAGGCTGGCTTTGAACACACAATCCACCTGTCTCAGCCTGCAGAGCCACTGGAATTACAGGTCTGTGCCACTGTGCCCAGCCAGAACTAGTAATGTATTATAAAAGAGCAAAGTTTTCTATTTAAAAAATGAAGCTATGAAAATTGTTTTATTGGAAATTACAAGATGGCATTCATTGAATTCTGAATGCTTATGTTCATTTCATGAAATATTATTTTAAAATAATTTTCAATAAATGTATAATGATGGTAATTACCACTTAATATATAGAGGGCAATATAGGTCCTTACCAGAAAACTGTGCTGCTTCTCAGAGTTTTATTTTTATCTCTGTTAAACAAAACACAAAATCTGTTCAAATATACCTTTATATTTAATATGACTTTATCAAGGGTGCCAAAATAACTGCCATAATTTTTGAACAACTTTCTTATTTATCTCCATATGTATGTTAAAAGCTTCCTACCGAAATTAAAAAAAAATGCAACATCTCAAAAGGTTGTTAATTTTCTTTGTTTTTATGCTATTGTCAGAATTTTATAGCTACTATTTTTAATAGACTCATAAGTTTATAAGCTTTTTTTAGTTGTAAACTATACAGATTTGGCAAATACTGAAAAGGGCATAAAAACATTAAGGAAGAAATCACTCATAAATAAAATTACTTCATAGTTAAAAAAGTATTTTGTTAAATCATTTATATTAGTTGCATCAAAAGATCTTAAAAATAAAAGTTGAATCCTAAAATACTTGCATTTTGTCTAGACTCACAAATACTTTAGTTACATAAATGAACAGAGTTTATTTTTTAGTGAAACACAAAGCAAATCAACCACAACTTTGAAAAAATGTGTATTTGTGAAAATAGCAATTTTAACTATCAATAGTCAGCATAAAGTTATAACTATTAAAGAAAAAGATTATTTAGATACATATAATTTTAAATAATATTATTTTGAAACTGGCATTTGGTTTCATTGTGCCAAAAACATTATAGATGATGGATCTCACCAACACTTGCAGGTGATAAGTGCACCATCTGCTAAGGTCACTCCCACTCCCCATACCCACAGTAGATGGTAGCCATGATCCTCAAAGATGGCCTCACTTGGAAATTCCAAAGAGACTAGTTGTGGTGGTGAAAGCAAAAAGAATACAATGAGCTCAGAGTCATATTGTCCAACCCATGTATGACACCACTATCCCATTTCCCCCCAAAATATGGAGGCTTATACTGTGGATCCTTCCCACCCCCACAGAATTGGAGGGTCATGTATATATGTATAGAGAGAGAAATGCTCAGAGAAGAAAAGATTAAGCTAGTCTGAAATCTGTACTTATTCAACTTTAATTGATGCAAATACACAATTTATATCATATTTGATTAGATAACATAATTTTCCTTTATGTTTCACAAATTATTAATAATTTAACAAAATTCAGTGACAAGAAAATGCAATAATTATCCAAAGTATGGGTTTTATCAGTAACTATCTCTGCTAACCTTCAACCAACCCTCTAAAAAATAATCTGAAAAATTATCTTCTACTATTCTTATTATTTCCCTCCAGAACAGGGATAGCAACCCCTATCCAGCTGATGCTTGAGTACAGCCACACACATTTGTTTATGAACTGTCCCCAAATGCTTTCCTGGTAATACAGCACAGTTGGTGCAAGTGACAGAGACTATATGGCCCAAAAGGTAGAACAAATTTACTGTCTGGCCCTCCAGAGAAAAAAATTGTCAACCTCTCTCTAGAAGTTATAAAAATCCTAGTTAATGATATAGGTTACTAAAAGATGCCACCAAGAGATACACATAATTTTATCTTAAAACTGTATAACTAATATTTAAGAATCAAGACATTACAAAATAAAGGAAACTAGAATTCACTTTGAGCTTTATTTTAAGAGTCAAATGAATTTAGGCACATAGAAAAGGTAAACTCTGCCTAATTCCATCACCAAGTGGCAGAACCAGGATTAGAATGTCTTCCTTGAGCCATTGTAGGCTACTTTTCCATCACTTGCTGAGCTGGAAGGAATAGTGAAAAGAAAGAGGCACATTTCAAGATATGTAAAAATTCAAAATGATTAATACAGGAGAATATACTTCATAAATTGCCAAGCATATACAATTATTCTATTATCTTTGCTAATCAATTGCTTAGGTGTTTTATTACCATCAATTATTATCTCAGAGAGTAGCTTGCCTTTTACACTCAATAGGTTGACATATTTTTCTTGAAGAAACGTGATTTTTGTTCATTGTTTTTTTTTTTTTCTTTCCTTGTACTGAATGGCCCTGAGGAATGAACACTAATGGGGTGTTATTAACTAATGCTCCCAAGGCATTTGGCACAAAATTTACTTATGAGTGTTTTACTAAAAACATAGCAATTTGCATATAGACTTTTTTTTCTCTCAATCATCCTAAAACATCTGTAGTGACTTAGACATGATAAATAAAATTCATGTTAGTCAATATTTAATCTTTTTGTGTGTGTGTATGCTGAGAGCCATAGCCTAGTCTGAATGACTCACGGCATTTTTGCCAGAAGGAATGGTTGAGAGGTGATGCAAGCAAGCCATTGAGATGATAATGGTTATGTTAAGCTGTGTATATTAGACCCCTGCTGTCCACCTTGGCCTGCTACTTTGGAATTCTCATCCCGGAGAGTTCCCATTGGTTGGGGAAGTGCTGGAGGAGGGATTTCTGGTTGGGTTTTCCTGGAGGAGGACGTGAAGTGTGCTGGTGAAGTTCAGAAATAAAGTTTGTTCCTGCTTCAGTGGCTCATAATTTGTGCCCAGCCAGACTTCGGCATGTGTAGAAACTAGTTTCTTTCTTAAAAATACTTACAGCTCCGAAAAAGATAAGTAAATGACAAGAAAAGGGAGAGTCAAGTTACTTTTGTGAAAAGTCAAGAGCATTTTATCCATAGTTGTCTTTGTGTTTAGATCAAGTTCTCAAAGCTACCAAATAAGAGATTGTGTTCATTGTCCAAGGTTTCACTCAAGTCTTTAATTTTATCATTATACTGATAGCATTTAAAATCCCCCATCAATGTGACTTCAAGTAAAAACATTCAAGAAAATCTAAAGATAAAAATTGAAATTACTGTGATTTAAAATTTGTTCCCCAATCCAAATTATTTAAAAATACTCAATCATATTTGATTTATAAAATTTTCTTGTCATTACATCATCATATCTCCAGTTCATATTCAAATTTTTTATTACATTTTTTAAACATTGAGTCCTATGCCCTGAATTGTGTCAATAAAATGATAGAGCTGAAATAGTATTTTAACTATAAAAACTATAAAAATATTGGCTAATTCAATGTCAAAAAGACAGTATCAACATTAAATTATCATATTTCGTCCTCAAAAAATGAATTTCTGTAGATGTTAGCAACATTTGAGTTGATAAAATGATGAGGGAAAGAGAGAAAAGGATAGAGAAGGCGGGCAGAAAAGAGCATCCAGAACATGGTTACCATCACTTCTGACATAAGATACATAACCTTGGGGAATAGATGGTGGATACTTGTATCCACAAGCACTGAAAGTGATTCAAGTCTCTTTACTTCTTATAGAATATGCCACTCAAACAAATTATTAGATCTATGCCTCTGGCAATGTGAGCTACAGATTAAAATGAAGGTATTGACTTGTTCTTCTCAGAAAACAATAAAGTAGCTTCAGAAGTTGTTGTTTATTTTCTAGTGTTACTGCTTTATTTTACTGTTAGAGACGTGTTTTCAATGTTAATTCTATTTCAGAATCTTTTATATACATCGATGATATACAATAAATATTTAGTTCAAATTTGTCACAAGTTGAAGTTCATTCTCATGAGGTGAGATTATTAGATGATGATGTTATGATTAGGTTAGCTGGGAATTTAGGAGTTCATATTTTTTTCTTTTAGTGACTTTTGCTTGACATTTGTGTTGTTAATTGTCAACTTCTTTTTGCTGTTGATCTTTGTTAGAAATTATCATTATTGTGTTTCAATTCTAGGGACACCCAATTAAGGAATTCATCAGACCTTTTGATATTATGTTGTGGTCTAATTTGTCCTTCAAATGAGAAGATTAAGACCATGTCTTGACTTATTCAGTCTGTATAAACATAGACTCTGAGGGATAGTATTATTTATTTTTTGACACTAGCAAACTATTTTGCTTCCTCATTGCAATGTAACAGATATGAGATGATTTATCAGGAAAAAAAAAGTTAGTATGAGTTCCAGAATTCAAACTTTTGAATAATACCCTGCATGTTGTGTGTGATAATGATAATGTTAATTACAGCTGCAGCACATACATTCTAAGGTTATTATGTCCTCCAAGCTATTCCAAATAGACTTTCAATTATCTTGTTAAGATTGTGCATAAAAGACAAGAGACAAATGAAAAATGAGAACATTATCTAATAATTGTAATGCAGATTTTATGTATTAGTACTATTTAAATTCTCATATATTTAAGAGCAATGATCCACAAAACTATGCTTCATAATAACCTGTAGAACACAAAGAGACAATGCATGAGAGTCATCTAAGAATTTCTAAAGTGGAGATTCTATAAAGGAAACTCTTTAAAAGCTCAATAGTTGATAATGACATCTGACAAAAAAAAAATGAGACCAACTGTATTTCATGTGAAGAATATTGACAAAAAATATAATATTTTAAGAATAAAAAGGTTAAAACTTTTCTGATTTTTATTTATACTCACATGTTAGATCTTGATTTTAAATTTTGAAAGAAAAAAAAAAACATATAAACATAGCCTTAATCATTTCCCTGGGAACTTTCTTTAGAATTACACTGCCACACCTAAAATGACTCATGTAAAGGATTATTCATTGGAGTAATTTTGTAATTAAGAATACTGAAAACTATCCCTATTCTATTATAGGCAACTATTAATATAAATCAAATTATAGTATATCCATATATTAAAATACATTATAGCTAATAAAAATGTACTATAAAAATGTACCAAAATATATTCTTGTATATAAAAAAAAAAGTATGTGATAAATCAGTATGATAAGTTGATAGAATTATGAAAAAAATTATGTGGTGCAATATATTATGGAAATATAAAATAAAAGTGTAATATACAATATAAATATGAGGGTATATGTAATTATATATCAAAAGAATTTTGTGTGTGTACACACCCACAAACACAGATACATACTCATTGTGCCTTCCCTACATAATCAGGAAGGCAAGTTCCTGTCTTGATTTATTAATTTGACAATTAATAAAATTTTTTTAAAAATAAAGAAAAGTTAATTAAAAAGTATCATTAATGATTTCTGGTCATTATTTCTCATGTATTACTTTTTCTCTTGCATTATATAAGGAATTCTATAGGAAATGTACACAGAAATTAATTGATAAATGCACATGTATTTACATCCAAATTTAATACAATATGCTATATATGTTTATATACTTAGTATATTTTATATATAAGAAGGATTGTATATATGTTTGTCATTTAAAAAGCTACCTTAGCAATAGAAGTAGGGGAAGCATCCTGAGAGAAGTCTGCTTGTAGGTATAGGTAATAAGAGTGGTGCATTCTCTGTATAGAATTTTAAGTAAAAGCAAAATTGACTAGAAGTCAGCCTGCTAGTTATTATCACCATGTGCAGGAATTTTAAATACTACCAGTGATAAAATATCCCTCCCTTCTGGAATGAACATTTCTGATCCTCCCATCCCCTCTATGCTGCTGACAATAAGAAAATAATTCCATACCAATCAGAATTTAGAATAAGTTATTTGCAATAAGCAAGCTCAATAGTGAAATGAGCAAACTTAGCAAATAAAGTATTTTCATAATTACCTATTCCAGTGCCAAAATATATCATCCAAAACAAATATTTTGTCTTTGTTATTTTCTTTTTTATTAATTTATTTTAATTAGGTATGTATGACAGCATAATGAAATTTTATTTGTTGTACACAATTACACCACAAATTTTAATTTCTCTGGTTGTACACAATGTAGTGTTGCACCATCTTTCCTGCCCACATGCCCCTTCCCCACCTCTCCCTGTCCCTTGCCCAAATTTCCTCCAGTTTTCCTATGCGCTATCCCCCCATCCATTATGGATCCATATCCACTTATGAGAGAGAACATTTGGCCTTTAATTTTTTGGCATTGGCTTACTTCACTTAGCATGATATTCTCCCGCTTCATCCATTTACCTTGCCATGATCTTATTCTCTTTTAATGCTGAGTAATATTCCATTGTGTATATATACCACATTTTTTTATCCATTAATCTATTATTTAAGGGCATATAGGTTGCTTACACACTTTAGTTATTGTGAATTGAGCTGCTATGTACATTGATGTGGATGCGTTACTATAGTCTGTTGATTTTAAGTCCTTTGGGTATAGACCGAGGAGTGACTCAAATGGTGGTTCCATTCCAAGTTTTCTAAGGAATCCATACTGCTTTCCAAATTGGTTGCACCAATTTGCAGTCTCACAAGCAATGAATGAGTGTGCCTTCCCTCCCCCCCCATCCTTGCCAACATTTATTGTTGTCTGTATTCTTGATAACTGCCATTCTGACTAGAGTAGTTTTGATTTGTATTTCTCTAATTACTAGAGATGTTGAACATTTTTTCATATATTTGTTGATCCAATGTATATCATCTGAGAACTGTCTGTTCAGCTCCTTAGCCCATTTATTGATTGGGTTATTTGATCTTTTGGTGTTAAGTTTTTTGAGTTCTATATATATCCAGAATAGAAGATATAGAGACAACCCCACATAAATATATTTATCTCACACTAGATTACTGCTCTACCTGACATGCATATGGCAAAAATTTGTTCCAAAATAAAGGCTCTCTCTTCACCTCATTGACTGTTTCTTTTGCTAAGAAGAAGCTTTTTAGTTTGAGTCCACCCCATTTATTAATTCTTGATTTTATTTCTTGCATTTTTGGAGTCTTGTTAAGGAAGTCAGAGCCTAATCTGATATGATAAATATTTGGGCCAACTTTTCCACTATTAGGCCCAGGGTGTCTGGTCTAATTATTAGGTCCTTAATCTACTTTAAGTTGAGTTTTGTGCCTGATGAGAGGGGTTTAGTTTCATTTTGCTTCATATGGATTTCCAGTTCTCCCAGCACCATTTATTGAAAAGGCTATCCTGTCTTCAATATATGTTTTTGGTGTTCTTTGTCTAGTGTGAGATAAATGTATTTATGTGGGGTTGTCTCTATGTCTTCTATTCTGTACCATTGGTCTACATGTCTATTTTGGTTACAATAACATGCTGTTTTGTTACTATAGCTTTATAGTATTGTTATACCTAGTATTTGAAGTATTATTATACCTAGTATTCTGATGCCTCCTGCTTCACTCTTCTTGCTAACGATTGCTTTGGCTATTCTGGGTCTCTTATATTTTCGAATCAATTTCATGATTTCTTTTTCTATTTCTATAAGGAACGATGATGGAATTTCAATTGGAATAGCATTGAAACTGATTTGAAATTTAGGTAGTATGTTCATTTTGACAATATTTATTTTGCCTATCAAGAGCATGAGAGATTTTTCCATTTTCTAAGGTCTTCTTCAATTTCTTTCTTTAGTATCCGTAGTTTTCATTGTAAAGGTCTTTCATCTCTTTTGTTGATTCCCACCTTTTTGGGGGAGAGGGCTATTGTGAATGTAGTAATTTTCTTAATTTCTCTTTCAGAGGATTCATTAGTGATGTATAGAAATGCATTTGATTTAGGAATATTGATTTTATATCCTGCTACATTGCTGAATTCATTTATTAATTCTAGAAGGTTTCTGGTGGAATCTTTTGGATCCTCTAAGAATACAATCATGTCGTCGGCAAGTAATGACAGTGTAAGTTCTTTTTTTCCTATTCGTATCCCTTTAATTTCTTTTGTCTGTCTAACTGCTCTGGCTAGTTTCAGGTGCTATATTGAATAGAAATAGTGAAAGAGGGCATTGTTGTCTTGTTCCAGTTTTTAGAGGGAATGCTTCCAATTTTTCTCCATCTAGATTATGTTGGTCTTGGGTTTAGCATAGATAGCTTCTACAATGTTGAGGGATGTTCCTACTATCCCTAGTTTTTCTCATGTTGTGAACATGAAAGGGTGCTGTATTTTGTCAAGTGCTTTCTCTGCTTAAAATGATATAATAATTTGATTGGGCCATTCTTCTTAATAAAAATTGTTTTGAAGGCAGTTTTAGGTATGTTATGGTAAGGCAATAGTAGTGCAGAGATAGGTGCTTATATTTCTGTTTATGAACATATTTGTACATCATTTATCTAAAATGTGTTTGGAAATTAACTACAAATAATAAGGAATAGAAATCTGTTTAGATTATATAAGCAGTAAAGCAATAAGATTAAGATTAATATATAAATATATGTCAAAAGAATATTTCTATCAGTTTATTTCTTAAAATTATATTAGGATACACTATCTATAAAGAGACTTAAAATCATTAGATCTTAATTGGAACTTATATTCATTATTTTTAGGATGTAAAATATAGGCACACTTGTGTAAAGCCACAGACATTTAATAGTAGAGATCATCTTAGTCCACTCATTTATCCATTCCTTTCTTTATTTAACAGATATATATTAAGTTCTACTAATAGTGGGGTAAGATGATGCACAGTGAGAATTCAGCAATGAGCACAAGTAAAAAAGATCCCTTCCCTTAGAAGAATACATTGTACTGATGAAAAGAGTAAATAAACAAATAAATACAGAATAATAAATTGTGCTAAGCACAAGAAATAAACAATGTGATAAAGGAATTGGGGAGCTGTCTCTAGTTTAGAGGTTAAATAAAAGAAGACCTAATTAGCAATAATTTGAGCTTTGCCAAAACCCAAAAGAAAAATTTCCATGCAGAGGGAAGAGGAAGAGTAAATTTATAAAAAGTGGAAAGAGAGGTGCATATTTCAAACAAATATGAAAGAGGTGTACATGACAGAAGTAGTTTCTGGTGGCTAGAGTGTAACTCAGTGATAAAGTATGTGCAAATTCTAAGCATGTGCACACACACACACCAAAAAAAGAAAATCTGTGAAATCACCCAAATCATAACAAGGTCTTGAAGACCATAGTAAAACATCTAAAGGGGTTTAACCACAGGAATGATGATTTTTTTTTGAGTCTTCTAGCATAAGATATGTTAACTATATCTTTTGAAGTACAGAATGGCTTGGAAAAAGGTAGAAATAGAAATTAGGAGCTGTGTTAGTCAGTTTTTCATCACTTGAGAAGAGCAAGCTAGAGAAGAAAACATCTATTTTGGCCCAAAGTTTCTGAGGTACACTTGTTCCATTACTCTGAACCCAAGGCAAGAAAGAACATCAAGACTGCAGAAGACATCACACAGCAGCCTGGAAGTGGAAAGAGAGCTAGGGGAACAGGTCCCTGAGGAGATGAATCCTTCCAAGGCACCCCACAGTGACCCACTTCCTCTAGCCACACCCTACCTCCTTACTGTTACTACCATTTAGACAAGGGTGGATTCATTAGGTTACAGTTCTCATAATCACATTGAAATATATCTGCATTAACACAAGAGCTTTTGGAGGACACATCCTATCCAAACCATAACAGAAGCCTCTTGTGAAAGTCTCCTCAACTACTCAGCTGTTTTCTTCTTGCCCTTTGCCTCTAAACTTGCAGGTTCCTGTCTCAGTTTGTCAGTTTTCTGTTCCTCTAAAATCATATCTGAAATAATCAAGCTATAAAGAAAAAAAATCTTATTTTGTTTCACTATTTGGAAGGGTTCAACCCATGACGAATTGGCCTTGTACTTTGGGTCCTATGGTGATGCAGCACATCATGGCAGGAATGAATGAGAAATAATCATTGATACCTTAAGTGCACAGTCATAAGAAAAGGTGACTACAATTTGTGACATTAGAAATTTGATCGAGAACAAGATAAATGGCAAATCTGCCTCTCAGATGCTGGTGCAGAGTCAGAGGAGCTAGCCCTGTGTTTGTACTTAGTCAAGCAGCCTCTTAACCTCACAGCCAATATCCAGGACAAACCTCTCTTGTTTTATGCAACAGAAAGATGCTGAGGCAAGTCCAGAGTATAGAACATGGCATCTTAGTAATTGGACCCCAAGGTCACACAAAGAAAAGTTGAACAATATTGTCCACTAACACAGGACTGCCAATTAAGGAGTGAAAGACAGGACTGTGGTGAGTCCAACGTGAAACTTAGGTTGATGAGATGAAGGTGTCTCCAGAAATTGGTTTAAAGGTACATTTATCAATTTAAATTAGGAGCTGGGCTGAGAGAAGACCATCACAAGCATGTTGACTAATTGAAGGTAGATGCTAAATTAGAAAAAGACAGAGCAGTTTTAGAACTAATTTGGAAGCAGAAAGATGTTAAAGCTCTCTGTTCACCATGGGATATTGTCAGTGCTTGGATATTTTAGCAATATTTCCACATATTTTATAATAATAAAAACAAGTATCATAAAATCTAAGCATATACTTGGGCATTTAGTACTCATTTTAAGCATTCTTCTTAACTATCATCCCTCAAATCCTTGGTATAGTGCAGAAGAGGGACTAGATTCAGAAAAATTTCCAGGAACTTTAGAAAGAATTTGAGGGATCTTGGACTAAAAAAGCAAGCTTTTTATAGTTTTTGACCTCAAGTTCAGGAAAATATCTGAACAAAGCTGTGTGAGCATAGAATATGTAAAAGGAAAATGAGGATTGTGTTTGTAACTGAGTTTACCATACTCTTTTCTGTGGTTTTGTTATATGGGATGGAGCACGGAGTTGTTAATCAGCTAAAATAAGAATGTCTCCATCATCCAGACAAGTCTACACATAAGACCACTTCAGTCAGAGAGTTTAGAGGAGGTAGTTTACCTTTCAGGAGTTCTGTAAGAAATATCAACAGAGAAATTGACTTTACTCTTTACATTCATAATAATTTCTTTAGGCAGAATATCCAAAACATCGTACATTAATTTAATAGTTTTCAGTTTGCTACTAAAAATAACAATAAAAATAAAGAAATCACCAAAGAGAATAATATGAAGTATTCGCTAGGTGAAAATTTTTAGAAACAATATTTTTAACTCTTAAAGGTTTATATATGATAGAGAAAATAATCCCATCATAATTATCATGCGAATATATGAATGTTTACTTTATTCTTTCCTAAACTGGAAAACAAGGGTATAATTTATAATATTTTCTATATCAGTACACTATCCATATATAATATATCTATATTTAGGGGTAAAAATGTTTTTTTTTTTTTCTGTAGTATGTGGTAATAGATTTTTTATAAACTTCCTCAGACATAGTCTGAATTAAATCTTTTGAAAATCTGTATTATTTTAAAGAGTATATAAGAGAAAGTCAAATTACTGAGCTTTTCAATTTTTAGAAGTTCAGTGATGTTTATGAGCTTGTCCATAAAATATTTACTCCCCTCTCAGTTCACGTAAAATTCAAGGTTTAACATCATCAGTCATTAATTTTTAATAAGTGTATACTGTGCTCCCTATGCTCACATTCTGATGAGGTGAAGGAGATATTAAATAATCACATAAATAAAAAATATAATTTCATAGTACAATGAAAGTCAGAAAGGAAAAATATAATGTAATTTGTGTGCCCATTAAGAGGAACCCTGACCTGACCTTTGCAGACAGGGAATATGAAAGGAAGTTAAGGAGGGGAAAGTATAAAAGATGTTTCAATCAAATGAAAGAATATATACAGCCGCTGGGACAATCAGAAGTCCCTTGGAATGACCATAGGACAGAAAGCACAAGGGGAAGAGAGGTGTCAGTTTAGGATGGAGGACAAAGCTCAAGTCACATGAGGCTTTGTAGGGCATGGTAAGTATTTTAGAATTTATCCTATTAGCAATGTGAAGAGGGTAAGGATTTAAAAGTTGTAAAAGTAATGGAAAGAGGGAAATGCTGCAGAAAATTCAGTAAGAGTACTTTTACTTATAATGATTGATCTTCTGACTACGGCAGAAAAAAAGAATCCTGGAGTGGACAGGAGGAGACCAAGTAGCAGAACCACCGCAGGGATCAAGAGTGAAGGGGTGTGATCTCTTATCCTATTTTAGAGAATTGCCATCCAAATATACACAAAAGTGGAAAAGAAAGGATTTATGCCCCCCAAAATTCCATTTCCCAAAATGTTTTTTAATCTCACTGTATTAATAGTTCCTCTTAACTAACATGTGATTATTACACATATTGCATTTCAGTGTGATACTTCAACACAAGCATACAGTGGCACTGATCAACTCAGAGTACTTAATATATTCCTTGCCTCACCATTACTTTGTCTTAGTAGCCTTTGAACTTCTTTTTCCCAGATCTTCATAAAATATCCATTAGGTTATTGTGAACTACAGTCATTCTGCTATGCCAGGACACAACAGAATTTATTCCTCTATATCTATCTATCTATCTATCTATGTTTTTGATACTCATTATTCAAAATCTCTTTATGCTCTGTCCTCCCACCAATCCTGGCCTCTGATAATCATTATTCTAAATGCAAATCAACATTTTTTAGCTTCTACATATGTTAGGATATATGCAATATTTATCTCTCTGCATCTGGCTTGTTTCATATAACCTTCAGTTCCATCCATTTTGCTGTAAATGACAAGATTTCATTCTTCTTCAGGGTTGAATAATATCCCATTGTATATGTGCCACATTTTTGTAATACTACCATAGATTTCACCTATCATTAACTTTCTATATAATTATCAGATCAGTTTTTACTTTATACTCTTAATATCTCTGGTTTTCTAAAATAAACTTAATTGAACTTCTGAATTATAATTTAATATTGAAGATGCCCAAAATAAACCTGATTTAACCTTTGAACTGCTTAAAATGTTTACTTTGAATATTAGCTAACAGCAGTGTGAAGAGCATAAGAGTATAAGCATATAATGCCATCAAAATGTTTTCTGTCAAACTTCAGTGGAAATGAAGAAAGAGACGCAAAGGGAGGTTACTAGAAAATGAGTTTTTAATGGGAAAATATAATTTAACATAATTATGTGGAATTTTCTTGCACTTAACCATGCATATAACATTAACGTGTGTTGGTCTGTTTGTGCTGCTATAACAAAAATACCTTAAACTGAGTAATTAGTAAATAGCAAAATGTATTGATAAAAGTTCTAGAGGCTAGAAAATCCAAGAACAAGGTGTCAGCAGATTTGGTGCCTGTTGAGGGCTTGGTCTTTGCTTCAGTGGTGGTACATTCTCACTATGTCCAGCCATAGTGGAAGAGATAAATGAGCTCCCCCAGGCCTTTTTCATAAAGGCACTCATCCCATTTATGAGAGTAAAGCCTTCATGACTCAATTCACCTTCCAAAGGTACCAGAGCCTATCTTTATACTATTGCATTGGGACTTGAATTCAACATTTGAACCAGGGGGGGACATAAATATTCAGAACATAAAAATCATCTATAAGAATGGCTGTATTAATAGGATCATTCTTATATATTCATAATATATGCATATTTTGAGAAAAACATATTTTATGATTTGTTACTTTTTTTCACAGAAAGAAAATCACTATGGATAAGAAGTAAGAAGAGAATCAAGTAAAAACTGATCTGATATTACTGTGATTATCTTTGAAGTCACATTCATGTTGACACAAGAGTTTGGTGTGAAATTGATCACTAGGAAAATAAGATTGATCAAATTATGTGAATGTACAAATATGGCCCCATGAATGCCACTTTTATGTATGATCACAATGAGTCAATAAAAAAAGAAAAAGGAAGGCTTTACTCTTAATTTTACAGTTGTTTAAATTTCACAATTGTTTAATTAAAACATTCATTTCCCTCTGGGTATAAGATATATAAAACTACACACCTCCTCCAAGAAAAACTATTCCTCAAAGTTGGCCTTAATCAATACTTGGCAACATACATATGGTTGATTAACTTAATTAATGAGAATCATGATGTTTTACATCATTAACCATTTGACAGGACTTGGCTTTATCTTCAATATAGAATTATTGCATAGGTAGAGTTTCAGATTTATAGTTTTTATTCAAATTTCTTGTATTAATGATTGTTTTCTTTTCAAATGAGAACTGATCCATTTAAGCATATATAAAGAGCATGTCCTTCCTTTTACTATTTCCCATTCTCTCTCTCTCTCTCTCTCTCTCTCTCTCTCTCTCTCTCTCTCGTTTTTTTTGTTTTGTTTTGTTTTGTTTTGTTTTGTTTTTTCCTTTTTCTTTTTCTGGTGCAAGGACTAACATCTGGTCCTTATGCATGCTAAACAAGCACTCTACCTCTGAGCTCTATCCCCAGTCAACTGTTCCTCATTTTTAACTATGAAAAAGTTTACCAAAATCTGCTAGACATTCCATGGATTCAAATGTAAAGAAGCAACTTTCTTAGAAGTTCAGTGGTGTTAAGGAGCTTGTCCATAAAATATTTGTTCTCCTCTCCATTCACTACATTACATAAAAGCTAAAGTATGCTGTTTCGCTTGTTTTATCCTTTGTGTCCTACCACAAAGACCATGCTTTTCAACCCAGAAAAAAAAAAGTCAGGTGTTAGTTTTCCTCTGCCCAACAGATGAACAGATTGTCTAAAAGATGAAATTACAATTTAATATTCATGGCAGAGATTCATATGATAATGTTGGACATATGTAAAAGAAAATCCAGTATTCCTTCAGGTAAAAATATACTTAAAATGGAGAGCCGCCCCCTCCCCCTGCGCTGGCAAGGTAGAGGGAACTGTGACCATCCACAGAGCAGGCCCAGCGGCCTGCTGAGGGGCAGAGCCGCCCCCCACCCCCAGCGCCTGCCAGGTAGGCGGAACGGTGACCACCGGCAGAAAAGGCCCAGTGGCCCACGGCTGAACAGAGCTTCCAATCACTCCTGTAAGGTAGGCGGGCCTGCGACCCACC
>NW_026000057.1:17115128-17271598 GCF_001458135.2 Marmota marmota marmota | reverse complement strand
ATGGCAATATGTAAATCAATGGATGTGTAACTGATGTGATTCTGCAATCTGTGTATGGGGTGAAGGTGGGAGTTCATAACCCACTTGAATCAAAGTGTGGAATATGATATGTCAAGAAATTTGTAATGTTTTGAACAACCCACAATAAAAAATTAAAAAAAAAAAGAAAAGAAAAAAAATATATATATACTTAAAATGTTGCAGAATTAAAATTTTGCAATCATTCCAATATGATAGGGAATAGTGTGTCTTCAAATACAAAAAAGGACTAGCTATTTGTGGAAAGCCAGCTGAAAAAAATGAAGAATGTGTATGAAGACAAGATTAAAATCACTCATGCCGCTATGGTTCCCTAACTAGTAGTTCTCCAAATCTTAATTAAGTTATTCATACATTATGTGTGTGTATATTTTTATAGTATGTGTATTCATATTATACATATGAATAATATGTTTTTTTAAATCTATCCTTAATATCCTTAATATGACCTCCTAAGTGACATGATTCCATGTTAGGTAATTTTAGGATAAATTTTGTGCAACTTTCCCAAATAAACTGATCCCTGCTTTTTTTTTTTTTTTTTTCCTGTTACTATTCATCCCCTGGGATTCTTTGGTCCTGTTCTGATCAGTTAAGATGCAAACCTGTGAAATAGCAGTGGTCTGCAGGTTCAAAATTTTCTGGGCACATCTTCAATGCCATCTGCTCATAGGTTTCCCTCCTTTAACCCCGGACTACATATTACAAAACTGTTCCCTCCATAGAAAGCCTAGCTCACAGGTGTGCTCTCCTTAAACCCAAACTTAGCAATCTCCATGGTCACCAAACACTGGCACATGAATGGAGAAGAGAAGGAAGTAATAACAAAAATAACCAAAAGTAATAACTTAAACCTTAGCTGGTCTCCCTACCATCCAGTCCTCTATCTCTCTCAGCCTCCTCTGGCTTCAGACTGATTTTGACCTGAGTTCTCCTGGCACTTCATACTACTACATCTTCCCATAAACCCGTGTCCCCTTTGCTACTAATAAGTCTTGCAGGGAAGCACCATGACCCTAATCCCCTAATTAGTTCCAAGAGTGACTTTCAGGGCACATAGATGTTTCTAGTTGAAATGGCATAATAATTTTTGCTTGAAAAAGTTCATCATCAGATACTAAGTTGCAGGTATATATGAGCAAGAAGTTCTGGTGTGTTATTGCACAGCAAGGAGATTCTAGGTAACAATCATGTCCTGTGCTCTGCAAAAAGCTAGGAGAAAGGATTTTGAAAGTTTTCACTGCAAAGAAATGGTAAATATTTGAGGAGATAGATATATTTAACCTGACTTAAACATTATACAATGTATATGTGTCTAAAATATCACCTATTTCCCCATTAATACATACAAATTTTATAATTTTATGTATCAGTCATGAATTTTAATTAATAAAAAATCAATTAATATATAGATTTCTATAGGTAGAGCACCATAGCCTTTAAAAAAGGAATATTTTCAACACATGATTGTTGTCTTTCTTACTATTGATTCCAGTCCTGAAGATTAGGATCAGGTCTTCCTTCCCCGGGTTTTGAAGATCAAACACCTGAGAAATGCCAAAGTAAACAGAAAACAAGTTTTATTTAAAAGAGGGATGAAGGAAAAGGTAGCAGACTTCTCTACAGAGAAGAGGGACAGAGTTGGGTGTCCACGGAAGTGGGGGTTTCTCGCTTTTTATAGACTCCAGAACACCCTCACCTTCTCTTTCTTCTCCCTGTACCCATGTACATGTCTAAGGGTAGGGAGGAGTGGGGGCTAAGGAGTGGCACAGAGGGTAATTCTTTGTAGCTCTTTTATGCTCCACAGAGCCATCCCTGAGGTTATCTCTTATCAACCGTTTGTCTTTTCTTTGATAACTATCCTTCATCTTCTCCATCCCCATCATTCATTACCTACACTCACTGCCATATCTTCTGTCTCCTGCTGTAGTTTGTTGAGGAATGTAACATTTCCTGTCCCTTCAGGCCAGGCCTGACTGCAGGCAGATTGCTTTTGGGCAAAGAGAGCATGTGGGGAGTCAGTACAGTGGGCTCATTTTATAAAATAACCCTCTTAACCTTGTTTTCCCACCATCCTCATCTATTTGTCCCTTCTTACTGTTAGGTCCAAAAACTAATCTGAAAACAGAACTGATAAGAAACTCAACCCTAAATCCCTTTGATACCATCCTTCTTATAACCAGCATTTTGTTTAATTTACATAAAAATTTGCAATCATGAAACAAACAATTCTTATTTAATCTCTTTAAAATATTTTCTTTCCTGTAATTATTATTCTGTGACATTATTTTAAAATTCAATAAGCATATATTTTGGTGGCTTTTATATGCCTATATATGGAGACACATAAACATGTGTAATAAACTATGTCCACCCTTAGGATTTTACATTATTATTTCTAATAATTTTCATATTCTAATTATAATAGTGAATTTAGGGAGTGTATTGGGGATTGAACCCAGGGCACTTGGCCACCAAATCACATCCCCAGCCCTATTTTGTGTTTTATTTACTTATTTGTATTTTGCTTTAAGCAACACTGATGTGCTTAGCACCTCTCTTTTGCTGAGGATGGCTTTGAACTCAAGATCCTCCTGCCTCAGCCTCCCCAGCCTCTGGGATTACAGGACTGTGACACTGTGCCTGGCTTAATGATAGTAGTGATTTAATGGCAAATATAAACAACTTTGTTCACATATGGAAGAGGAGCATTCGTGTAAATTTTTTCCTAAAAGTTTTTATGGTCATATTTTAAAGATATCATAGAGATAATCTTGAGGATTATGAGTAAATAAATACAATAATGTAGAAAGGTCTTTAAGATCTTTAATATTGTTGTTAGTAGTGATAGACCCAACCTGATCTTTTCTTAAAATTGGGAGCCATCTTGCCACAAAGCCATGAAAAGATAATTTTGGCTTTACTATAAATTACTGCAAATTCTGAACCTGCTTGGAATGCCTTCCCGTGCCTTGAACTCACCCATGCCTGGCTCTCTTACCAGATAGCAGCCCTCTCTGAAACTTTAGTGACACCTCATAAATATTGGCCTTCTCTGTCCAGATAACGACCCTCTCTGAGGCTCTAATGGTCCTCATAAATTCTGATGTTGGGGCCAGCAAAAAATGTAAACTACCATTAGTGTGATGCTCGTCAGAGTTCTGTTATCTGTAACCCCCCTTTGTGTAACTTTCTGGGCTATAAAGCTAGGCTGCAGCAAAGATGGGGTTGCTGTCTTATTCCCGCCGTTTTGGAGGGAGCCTGGCCGGTTGAAATAATAAGCTTGCTTTAATTTTATTTTGATTGGAGTCAGTGGTCTTTTCTTGCATCCTGGTCTAACAAGTAGGAATATATTGTTCATTTTTTTTTCAAAGAAATTTATTTAACTCACAGTTTTGAAGGATGAACATACAAGATGAATTTGCCCCATTGGGGTGTTAGTCCCCTTGACTATTTCACAACATAGCACTGAGGTAGAAAGGGAAAAGACCCCCCCACACAGGAAAGATAATATGGTGGGACAAGAGCCAGAATGTTGGAAGTGATAGTGTTGCTCTTCATAAGAAACTGTTCTTGCAGAAATTAACTTACTCCATAAAAATGTTCTGAGGTTAGTGCCTCCAATAAGCATTATATTCCATAGGCACCAACTCTTAATACTGCCATATTGTGAACCAACTTTGCATCAGATGAACCTTTAGGGACATACTGAAACCAATCCAAATCATAGTACCCTCTAATGAGAGTATGCTTATAACACCATATTTTATTATTTATTTGAATGTTGAAAGTTCAAGGTATATAATCTTATCTTGATTTAGAACCATAGTGAGTTTGTCTTTGTTTCTGATCCTGAATCTAATTTATTCAGTAATAGAATTTAGTTCATCTGTTTTTACCAATATGTCTTAAATTTTCGACTAGGATATAAATACATCACACTTATTATTCCCCTTAAAAGTATGTCTGACATATAATGAAAATGGAAAGATATAAAAAGTTATAATTTGGTTACTTTTTCAAAATATGGAAAGTGTAACACTTGTGTACAGAGTAAGTTTTTTTTTTTACATGGGAATCTTAATATTTAACAATTTCCCACATAAATTATATAGTACAGAAACAGTAAAGAAATTATAAAATTATATTTTAGTTTAAATTAATATAAAATTTATGAAAATAAGTAAATTAAACATGTTATCTCACCTTGCCAGCAAAGATCATCTTTTATGCGTCCAAATCATGTGTCTTAATCTCTCATGCTGCCTGACTATCCGAAAAGACCTTTTGATTTATACCTTAGAATGTTATGCCAGATTCCTGGGACCCCAATAGACCTCCAAGAGCCAAATCCAATGCAATCACACAAGAGTCTTTATTGCAAGCTCGAGCCTGGACTCACAACCGTTCCCAAAGCAGCGGTCCCAGGGAGTGAGTCCCAATCCTTTGTTCAGTGAGATTTTATAGGTTTTGGGGAGATACTCTGTGCATCACAACAATCACACAGCAAATCATTCCATACCGCGGGAAAATCAAACAACAACTCTTAACATTGATTAGTACATTTAATGGCGGGAAAAAATTGGGTAGGGGTGATTGGTTAATATAAGAGGGGGATTTATTTAGGCCTGATTGGTTTAGGCCATGAGGGGTGTACGTGCTAAACTACATGGTTTCCCAACATGTTATCAACCACCATAAACTACTTGGGGGTCATCTGGCATTCCAGGTATTTTCCCTGTCTCATGCTGATTGGAGGTTGCTAGGGGGTTGCTATGGGTCCTCATCTAGCCTAACTGAGTCAGGGACACCTGGTGCCTCAGACCTCTCCTGTTATTTACAGACAAACAACTCAGCAGGGTGGGTATGTGCTTAGGAGTGCTCTGTGGGTTTTTCCAAGGACAAGGGTCATGCCCCCTTCCTTAGGATAGGCCTTGAGGTAGAAGCTGCTGTTATTTATTTATTTTTAAAAATGGAGTCACATTAGTTTCTCAGCATCTGAGAACAAAGCTGACTAACTTGTGTCTGAACATCTAGAAGGTTGAATGTTGTGACCCAGCCTTGGCTGCAGATGGCTAATGTCTCTATGTATAGGGAATTGGAGTGGCTGAACAGATTTCTTAAGAGGAATGACCAGCTAGTTTGTCCAAAGTTCTCACATAACACAAATGCAATCTATTGTCAAATATTAGATTATCTTTCTCTTGTAGTGCTGACTGTATATATTCTTATTTCTCCTAATTTCTATTTCATGACTCCAGAGAGACTCTTGAACTAACATGATATTCAGAGCAATTACACATGGAGGCTGAAAAGTATCTTCTTTGTTAAACAATTTAGTATTGTTCAAACCTATAAGTATATATTAAATATCTGAATCCTGAAAAGGGGGTAAATCCAACGCTGGACTGAATATAAAGACAAGAATAAAGCAAATATTTCCTCATATGATTTGATAGGGTAGACATTTTCAGGAATAAGGTCAAGAAAATCAATCTTTTTACTGACTGTCTATTCACTTAAGAAGTGTGGGGAAAGAAAACCTAAGAAAAATATCAAATAAAGGAAATTAAGTGAGTTCTTGAGAAACTAATGTGACTCCATTTTTGAAAATAAATAAATAACAGCAGCTTCTACCTCAAGGCCTATTCTAAGGAAGGGGGCATGACCCTTGTCCTTGGAAAAACCCACAGAGCACTCCTAAGCACATACCCACCCTGCTGAGTTGTTTGTCTGTAAATAACAGGAGAGGTCTGAGGCACCAGGTGTCCCTGACTCAGTTAGGCTAGATGAAGACCCATAGCAACCCCTCTAGAAACCTCCAATCAGCATGAGATAGGGAAAATACCTGGAATGCCAGATGACCCCCAAGTAGTTTATAGTGGTTGATAACATGTTGGGAAACCATGTAGTTTAGCACGTACACTCCTCATGGCCTAAACCAATCAGGCCTAAACAAATCCCCCTCTTATATTAACCAATCACCCCTACCCAATTTTTTCCCGCCATTAAATGTACTAATCAATGTTAAGAGTTGTTTGATTTTCCCGTGGTATGGAATGATTTGCTGTGTGATTGTTGTGACGCACAGAGTATCCCCCCAAAACCTATAAAATCTCACTGAACAAAGGATCGGGACTCACTCCCTGGGACCGCTGCTTCGGGAACGGTTGTGAGTCCAGGCTCAAGCTTGCAATAAAGACTCTTGTGTGATTGCATCGGATTTGGCTCTTGGAGGTCTATTGGGGTCCCAGGAATCTGGCATAACAATGCAAACTGAAATGTGGAGAAGTATTTTCCTTGAGAATGTATGGGCATTTGGTCATGAAAATATGTAGAGCCATCAAAAATATATCTCAGAATATGAACCCTCTTATCTGAATGTAAGGTTGTTAGAGTCTACCAACTAAAGTCTTTGGAGAGCAAGTAGCTCAGTAGAGATCTATGTAAGACAAAGGAGGTTGCAACAAGGACCACAGTAGAATGCATGTATCACAAGTACCTCCTGATTCTCAAAGCCAAAGTTCAGGTAGGACTCATTTCACATCAATGAAGACTTAAAGATCAGTTACAACTGTCAAATATAGTTACTCTCAGTCTTGGTTCATTTTAAAATCTGTATAATTAAATTTTTTCTCATCCACACCTTTGCCTTCAAAGTCTGATTTGCTTCCTCTTGCAGGAATTGAGTAGCACAGGTCTAACTAGACAACATTCTTGATGATCAAGTGAAGATTAAGAAAATTTTGGAGCTTAGCTAACCTCTGATATTAAGGAAAGGGAAGAAGGATGATCAGGAATTGCCTGATATAAATGCATTTCAAATTGGAAAATTGAGAGGTTTTTTTTTTTTCTTTTTAAATTTACTTCTGTTATTCTTAAAATATTTATTACCTTTTCAAGTACATGTTGATAATGTTCTAAATTTAATTCATTTTGAGAAAAAAATTAAAATATTTATTTCTATCTAAGGACCGCTTATATTATTAACATGCCATATGTATAATTTACCAAAGTTAGAAGCATTCTGCCTGCATTATTCTTCAATACATTTTTACTTAAGGTTGACTATAGGCTGATTATTTTAATTATTTACTAAAAACATGTATAATTTATATATTCAAAAACAGCACAGTTATGGTATGATACATATTTTATAAAACATTTTAAAACAATTTTCAGTAATCTTTAGAAAAACAAATAGGGCAATAAATATTTAAGACTCCAAATAAGAAGGAGAAAAAGACTGGAAAATATGTCATAAAATAGCTCTTAAGCCTGATATAACTGGACTGTGAAATTATACCTTATGTCTGTGAAAAACAGCTCTATAAACTGAAGTTTAATTGAAAAAAAATATGCTTCCTATAATAAATATATTTACTCACATCCATATTGAAGTAAATTGAAAAATATATGTATGAGATTATGTTATATTGCTCTTGGTGAAATTAAAAACAAAATACTTTAGTGAATATAGTGTGTATGTGAATAATCTTATTTAATCCTTAAGTGGAATTATCTTTTCTAAACAATTGCCATACTATTATACAGAAAAATATCCTAAGAAATTTTTATGATACATGCATGCATTTATATATGTATATACACATATATATGCATATATATATACACACATAAACATATACATATATACAAATATATATATATATATACACACAAATATATATATATATGCATACACACAAACACACACACACACACACACACACACATATATATGATTGTTAAAAGCCAAAGTGACACATTAAGTTTAGTAAAATTTAGTCAGGGTACACTTATGAAATTCATGTAGTAGATTCCTCCATGCCCTTTACTAATCAGTACCAACCCACACATGCACATGCACACACAGAAATACACACACACACAGAGTCCTAACTTGCCTATTATAGCAAAATATTATAATCTGGATGATTTAAACAATAGCAATTTATCTTCCTAGACTTAGAGTGCCAATTCTTCTTGAAATTAAATGTTAATACAAAATGTAATTATATATATATGACTTTTTCAATATTTGTAAGAACTATTCCTACTATTATATTCCTATTGTAGTAATTGATATTACTATAAAGTATTACACTGTATATTAATATAGTATTTCTGCATTTATAAGGACTACCTATATTATAAATATGCCTATATGTAATTTACCAAAGTTAGAAGCATTCTACCTGCATTATTCTTCAATTTACTTTTTTTACTTAAGGTTAACTATAGGCTGATAATTTGAATTGTTTACTAAGAACATGTATAGTTTATATAATCAAACATAGCACAGTAAATGTAGGCCTGATATTTTTAGAAGCATTTTAAAACAATTTTCAGTAATCTTTAGAAAAAAATTGGGCAGTAAATATTTAAGTAGTAAATACATTCTATCATAGTAAATATATTCTATCATTGATGACCATTTGTACTGTTTCCAGCTTTGAACTATTATAAAACTGCTACGAATATTCTAGTCTTACAACATAGTTATGCATTAATTTATGTAGAATTTGGCGAGTCATAAAGTAGGCATATTTTAACATTAGTAGACATTGCTAGTTGTCCAAACTGGTTTATTCAAGCCATGTTCCCACAAGTATCAGATGAGAAATCTAATTGTTTCATAGTTATATCAAGCCTTGGGGATGTCAATCTTTATGTTTACCATTCTGATGGGTGTGAATATCACATTGTGGATATAACTAACATTTCACTGAGAGACAATATCAGAGCCATCTTTTCATAGTTTGATTAGCTAAACTGTTTTATGAATTATGTAACATTAGGCACATTTTTAGCGGATCCTTTCTCTTACGCTAATTCATATGTAGGAGTTCTCTGTGTGTTCTAGATATGAGTACTTTCTCAGCTATTTGTATAAAGAATATCCTTTCCATGTCTGTCACTTACCTTTGCATTCTCTTAAAGAAATGTTTAATGAGCAAAGTTTTTAAATTTATTGAAGTCCAGTATATAAGTTATTGAATTTTACTCATTTAATGTCTATAAATAGTTTGTGTGAATTATTTGATTTATTGTAATAATCCATTTTTCATAAAAAATATCCATTAGCCCTAGTAACATGTGTTACATAGACTATATTATTATGTTGTCTTTGTCTTTTTGTTTTTGTTTTTGTTTTTGGCTTTTTCTTCTTTGGTTTTTTGGATGTTTAGGGAGTACCAGGGATTGAACTCAGGGGCACTCAACCACTGAGCCACATCCCTAGCCCCATTTTATATTTTATTAAGAGACAGGGTCTCGCTGAGTTGCTTAGTGCCTAACTTTTGCTGATGCTGGCTTTGAACTTGTAATCCTCCTACCTCAGTCTCCCAAGCCACTGGAATTACAGGTGTGTGCCACCACACACTGGCTTTTCTTTGTTTTAAGTCAAGTAACAATATAGGTAGAGATCATTCTTAGATTCTTGCTCTTATATAATTATTTTGTCATCAAGAAGAATCTTTCTTGATTATAGTGTAGATATATATTAATCATTGAAAGATGATCATTTAAATCTCTTAATTTCATTATTCTTCAAGACACTCTGTCATTCTTTTGCTTTGCATTTATTTGATGGAAAACACATTAGTCTAAGGTCATCAATTCTCAAAACACAAAAAGTGCTAAGCTTTTTTAAAAAAAAACTTTAAATTGTACACTATGTGAAAACTGACTTTAATGATATTGAATGTTCCAGTTGGTTGGATTCTTCTTAAGAACTCACTAACATTTTGTAGATTTTAGTGTGAGGTCTCTTGCATATCTACTTTAGAATTTTGTCTGACTTTGCAATCATTCTGATACTATTTTAAATTATATTTTAAAAATGTCAAGTCTAACTGAGGGCAATGGTGTACACCTGTATTCCCAGCAGCTTGGGATGCTAAGGCAGGAGGATTATGAGTTCAAAATCAGCCTCAGCAATTTAGTGATCTCCTAAGCAACTCAGTGAGACCTGTTTCTAAATTTAAAAAAGCACTAGGGATATAGTCAGTGATTAAGTGCCAGAGGATTCAATCCCTGGTTCAAAAAAAAAAAAAAAAAAAAACTCAATTCTATAATTGAAGCTTCTATTTTAGGAAACTAGGAAAAGAACTATAAAATAAATCCAAAGCAAAAGGTAGGAGGAACAAAACAAAAATAAAAGCATAAGTCAAACAAATTAAAAGTCAAAAAATAGAGAAAATCCATGAAAGAGTATCCTGACTCTTTGAAAACATTAATTAAATTGACAAATTTCTAGTAATAAAACAGAGGCTAGGTCTGGGGATGTGGCTCAAGTGGTAACGCGCTCGTGGTATGTGCAGGGCGCTGGGTTCCATCCTCAGCACCACATAAAATAAAGATGTTGTGTCCACCAAAAACTGACAAATAAATATTAAAAACTCTCTCTCTCTTCTCTCTCTCTCTCTTTAAAAAAAACAGAGGCTATCAGTACAGTTCCTGAAGACTTCAAAGAGATAATAAGGCAATATGATGAATAATTCTACATATTTATTTGAAAACTTAGATGTAATAGACCAGGTCTTTAAAAACATAAACTATGAGGGCTAATATCCAAGACGATCAAAATTTCTAGTGCTCATTCTTCTGCAGAAATAGGAACTTGAACAACTACCTTCATGCAAAAATATCTACATGAGAGATAAGAAAACCAGGAGACAGATTGTAACACCTGAGCATAGCACAGAAATAAGAAAAGATGTCATGAAGATTGTATGAAGGACAGTTTTACATTGCATGAATCATCTTCTTTACCTCAGACACCAAACCCATCCCAATAGACCCAGATACCAGGCCCATTCTTCTACATGTCTAGCCCATGCAGACTTAACTTAAAGGCCTACACTAGAGAGAGGTCAACCCCAGGGACCTAGACTTCAGGCCACTCCCCAGTGTATCAGATTCCAGGATCACTCTCAAGAAACTAGACTACAAGCCCAAGTTCACCATCCTGAGTGCCATGCTCACCTGCCCACTAACCCCAGGCACCAGTCCAGCCTGCCTAAGGACTCCAGGTACAAGCCACACACACAAACCTGGCAAAATAATCTGACCAGAATCTCTGGATGAACTGACTGGTAAAGGGTTAAGTATATGCCTCAAGGCTAGGTAATCAGAAATATAAAAAAAAAAAATACACATACACATACCTCAAGGCTAGGTAACCAGAAATATGAAAAACAAAAATGTAACACCATAAAAGAACACACAGAAATCTCCTAATAACTCATTCCAAAGAAACAGATATATGAAGTGTCTGACAAATAATTCAAAAAAATTGTTTGAAATAAATCCAAAGAACTTTAAGAAATACAGAGAAATAATTGACTGCAATCAAGAAGACTATAAATAACCAAAATTAGAAATTCAATAAATTAAAATTATTAAAAATAAATTCTGAAACTCAAAAAATACTATGCATAAAATGAAGAAAGCAATTGAGAATATCAGCAGCAGAACTGGTCAAGCACAGGAAAGAACACATGAATTTCAAGACAGATTACTTGAAAGAATAAATATGCAGCAAGAGGAGAAAAAAGAAAGGATGAAAGGAATGAAAAAAAATTATGGGATTTATGGACAGTATCAAAAGAGTACATATTTGTGTTGTAGAAGTTTTGTGAAGCACAGACAATGTTAACAAAACCTTTGCAAATCTGGAAGAAAATACAAACAAGCAGGTACAAGAAGGTTAAAGGTTTCTAATCAGATTCAATCCAAACAAGGCTATGCCAAGACTCAGAAATAAAAGACAAGGAGAGGATTCTGCAAGCAGAAAGTGAACAACATAGCATCTCACAAACCAGGAAACTTCACCACAGTTGTTACAGATTTATCAGAAGCCTTCCAGCACAGGTGAGAGTAGCACATATATTCAAAGTGTTAGAGGAAAAACACTGCCAGAGAGAATACTGTACCCAGCAAAGCTGTTTATCAGAAATAAAGAAGATATAAAGACTTTCCTACACAAAAGCTATAGGAGTTATCAGCACTAGAACTGTCTTATGAGAAAGCCAAAGGTGATTCTTGAAGCTGAAAGAAAAGAATACCAATTTGTAATATGAGATGTGAACTTTGAAACACACTGGTAAAATTAAACAATCAAAATTTAGAATGCTATAATTTTGCAATGGTCATTAAAGTCATTTATATCTTTAAATGAAAATTAAAGATAAAACTATTAAAAATGTTTAAGATTTACATTGAACCCTTATCTCACACTTATTCAAAAATCTATTCAAAATGGACTACAGACTTACACATAAAACCTTAAAACATGAAACTAACAGGAGACAACAGGGGAAGGTTCCATGATGCTTTTACATGCAATAGCTCTTTGGACATGACCTTTGTTGGCTGAACACAGACAACAAAAGAAAAAAGCCAATGCACTTACGACCAGTGACTTTTCCACTGCAAAGAAGACAATTAATAAACAAAGACAACCTGCAAATTGAGAGGAAATATTTGAAAACCATACATCTGATAAGAAACTAATTATATTTCAATCTATAGATAGATAGATAGTTAATATAGATATAATTGGTTGATTTGCTTGGGAAGGAGGAGGAGGCCTTAGGAGTTTGTCTGACTCTGGTGAAAAGAAGCTAATGTAGCCTATGAGGCAAAAGTTGTAAACTTTGGTGCCCATAACAGAAAGAGCCATTCTCTGTTCTACTCTGGAATGCAGCCTCTTCACCCTTGGACAATGCGGTTTGCAGAGGTAGCAGTTTGCAGAAGTGACCTCATTCCCTGGGTTGGATATACATACATATATATCATACATACATATGTATCATTAAGATACATACCTATATATATGAAGATATATATATGAAGGGATCTTAAATAACTAAAAAGCAAAGAAAAGAAGATCCAACTGAAAATGGCAAAGGGACAACATAGATCTCTCGCAAGAGAAGCCATACACAGAGAAAATAGATACATTAAAAATGTTCAATGATAGTAGAATGAATTGGACATTATTACCCTATATGCATATCTGACTCACAACCAGTTAATTCGACATCATCTACAACCAGAAGAATGTGATATTACACTGCATTTATGTATGATGTGTCAAAATGCATTCTACTGTCATATATAACTAATTAAATTTAAAAATTTAAAAACAGGAAAACATTTTAAAAATTTAATTTACTTGTTAAAATTCCTAAAATAAAAATCAAAAGCATAGATGATTTGACCATAAAATGTTATTAAATATCTAGTGATGAATTGGTACCCATTCTACACAAACTAAAAACATGATTCAATATTAAAAATTCAATTTAAATAATCCACAATAGAATAAAGAAGAAAAATTACATGACTTTTGGATTAACAGAAAAAAAATAGTTAACAAAATTCAAAATTGATTCATATCTCCAAAAAAATTGGAACAGAGAGGCATATTCTTAACTTTAGAGAAAAAAAACTATTGCAAACATCACATTTAATAACTCAAAGATTGAATGCTTTTTCCTGATATTTAGAATAAGGAAATTCACTCTCATCACTATTAATATAGTGATAGATATCTAGGGCATAAATGAATAAACAAAAGGCATACAGTTACATTATAAGAAATAACATAATACCTATCTGCAGATAACATATTTGCTTATGTAGAAAATTATTGCATATTGAGAAATGAAGAAATTCTCCTTGACTTAATGAGCTCTGCAAGATCACAGGCTATCCAAAAACTTATGAAAATAAATTTTCATTTTTATATATTACCAATGAACATGTGGACCTCAAAATTAAAAATGTAATACCACTTGTAATCATTAAAAAAATAAGACATTAGATGCAATCTATCAAAACTTATCCACTACTTGTATGCTAAAAACAATACACTTGTCAAAAAATTACAAAATAAAGAAAGAAGATCTGCATAAATTAAGAAACTTAGCTTGTTGATGGATTAGAAGATGACTCAACATAGCAAAAATGTCAATTCTTCCCTGAACTAATTAAAGTTTTAAAGAAATTCTGCAAAACTTCTATAAATGTAAACAATATAATTTTCAAACTGGGATGTTTTCTCTGTGTGAGCATGTGTGTGTGTGTGTGTGTGTGTGTGTGTGTGTGTGTTATTGGAGATTACACTTAGAGTTGGGGCATGCTAGGTAAGCATTCTATGGCTTAGCTACATCCCCTGGTCTTGAGAATTTTCAGGATTTATGATCAGGCAAAGAGTTTTCAGATTGGCACCATTCACACACTTCTAGTGGAATTAAAGAATAGTATAGCTATTCTGAAAAGCAGTTTTGCAGGTTTTTTTTTTTAATCTAGACATACAACTATCATAAGACCCAGCAATTGATCAAATTTCCCTTCATTTAAAAATATATTTTTTAGGGGCTGGGATTGTGGCTCAGCGGTAGAGCACTCCCCTAGCACGGGCGGGACCTGGGTTCGATCCTCAGCACCACATAAAAATAAAAGGCATTGTGTTGTGTCCATCTACTATCCAGCAAAATTAAGCTTCAGGTACGATAACGAAATAAAAATCTTTCACGATAAACAAAAGCTAAAAGAATTTGCAGCCAGAAAACCAGCATTGCAAAGCATCTTGAGCAAAACACTACACGAGGAAGAAATGAAAAACAATAACCAAAACCATCAGTGGGAAGTGCCTCTATAAAGACAGAGGGCGGGGGGAAAGCTAACCATGGAGAAACAAACTAAATTAAAAAAAAAAAAAGAAGAAGATAAATAATCAAACATGGCTGGAAGTACAAACCATATATCAATAGTAACTCTAAACGTTAATGGCTTAAACTCACCAATAAAGCGACATAGGCTGGTAACATGGATTAAAAAAACAAATCCAACAATATGCTGCCTCCAGGAGACACATCTGATTGGAAAAGACATACACAGGCTGAAGGTGAAAGGTTGGGAAAAAATATACCATGCACACGGTCCTCGTAAGCAAGCAGGGGTGGCCATCCTCATATCGAATAAAATTGACTTCAAGACTAAATTAATCAAAAGGGATAAGGAAGGACATTATATACTGTTAAAAGGAACCATTCACCAACAAGACATAACAATTATCAATATTTATGCACCAAATAATGGTGCTGCGACGTTCATAAAACAAATTCTCCTCAAGTTCAAGAATCAAATAGACCACAACACAATAATTATGGGTGACTTCAACACACCTCTCTCACAATTGGACAGATCCTCCAAACAAAAGCTGAATAAAGAAACTATAGAACTCAATATCACAATCAACAACCTAGACTTAACTGACATATATAGAATATATCAACCATCATCAAGTGGATATACTTTTTTCTCAGCAGCACATGGATCCTCCTCAAAAATAGACCATATATTATGCCATAGGGCAACCCTCAGTAAATATACAGGGGTGGAGATAATACCATGCATTTTATCTGATCATAATGGAATGAAACTGGAAATCAATGATAAAAGAAGGAAGGAAAAATCCTACATCACATGGAAAATGAACAATATGTTACTGAATGATCAATGGGTTACAGAAGACATAAAGGAGGAAATCAAAAAATTCTTAGAGATAAATGAAAATACAGACACAACATATCGGAATCTATGGGACACAATGAAAGCAGTTTTAAGAGGGAAATTCATCGCTTGGAGGTCATTCCTCAAAAAAAGGAAAAACCAACAAATAAATGAGCTCACACTTCATCTCAAAGCCCTAGAAAAGGAAGAGCAAAACAACAGCAAATGTAGCAGAAGGCAAGAAATAATTAAAATCAGAGCGGAAATCAACGAAATTGAAACAAAAGAAACTATTGAAAAAATTAACAAAACTAAAAGTTGGTTCTTTGAAAAAATAAATAAGATCGACAGACCCTTAGCCATGCTAACGAAGAGAAGAAGAGAGAGAACTCAAATCACTAACATACGGGATGAAAAAGGCAATATCACAACAGACACTACAGAAATACAGAAGACAATTAGAAATTATTTTGAAAACCTATATTCCAATAAAATAGAAGATAGTGAAGACATCGATAAATTCCTTAAGTCATATGATTTGCCCAGACTGAGTCAGGAGGATACTCACAACTTAAACAGACCAATAACAATAGATGAAATAGAAGAAGCAATCAAAAGACTTCCAACCAAGAAAAGCCCAGGACCGGATGGGTATACAGCGGAGTTTTACAAAACCTTTAAGGAAGAATTAATACCAATACTTTTCAAGTTATTTCAGGAAATAGAAAAAGAAGGAGCTCTGCCAAATTCATTCTATGAGGCCAACATCACCCTGATTCCGAAACCAGACAAAGACACCTCAAAGAAAGAAAACTACAGACCAATATCTCTGATGAACCTAGATGCAAAAATCCTCAATAAAATTCTGGCGAATCGGATACAAAGGCACATCAAAAAAATTGTGCACCATGATCAAGTAGGATTCATCCCTGGGATGCAAGGATGGTTCAATATACGGAAATCAATAAATGTTATTCACCACATCAATAGACTTAAAAATAAGAACCATATGATCATCTCAATAGACGCAGAAAAAGCATTCGACAAAGTACAGCATCCCTTTATGTTCAAAACATTAGAAAAACTAGGGATAACAGGAACTTACCTCGACATTGTAAAAGCTATCTATGCTAAGCCTCAGGCTAGCATCATTCTCAATGGAGAAAAATTGAAGGCATTCCCCCTAAAATCTGGAACAAGACAGGGATGCCCTCTATCACCACTTCTATTCAATATAGTTCTCGAAACACTGGCCAGAGCAATTAGACAGACGAAAGAAATTAAAGGCATAAAAATAGGAAAGGAAGAACTTAAATTATCACTATTTGCAGATGACATGATTCTATACCTAGAAGACCCAAAAGGGTCTACAAAAAAACTACTAGAACTAATAAATGAATTCAGCAAAGTGGCAGGATATAAAATCAACACGCATAAATCAAAGGCATTTCTGTATATCAGCGACAAAACTTCTGAAACGGAAATGAGGAAAAACACTCCATTCACAATATCCTCAAAAAAAATAAAATACTTGGGAATCAACCTAACAAAAGAGGTGAAAGATTTATATAATGAAAACTACAAAACCCTAAAAAGAGAAGTAGAAGAAGATCTTAGAAGATGGAAAAATATACCCTGTTCATGGATAGGCAGAACTAACATCATCAAAATGGCGATATTACCAAAAGTTCTCTATAGGTTTAATGCAATGCCAATCAAAATCCCAACGGCATTTCTTGTAGAAATGGATAAAGCAATCATGAAATTCATATGGAAAAATAAAAGACCCAGAATAGCAAAAGCAATTCTAAGCAGGAAGTGCGAATCAGGCGGTATAGCGATACCAGACTTAAAACTATATTACAGAGCAATAGTAACAAAAACAGCATGGTACTGGTACCAAAACAGGAGGGTGGACCAATGGTACAGAATAGAGGACACAGAGACTAATCCACAAAGCTACAACTATCTTATATTTGATAAAGGAGCTAAAAGCATGCAATGGAGGGAGGATAGCATCTTCAACAAATGGTGCTGGGAAAACTGGAAATCCATATGCAACAAAATGAAACTGAATCCCCTCCTCTCGCCATGCACAAAAGTTAACTCAAAGTGGATCAAGGAGCTAGATATCAAATCAGAGACTCTGCGTCTGATAGAAGAAAAAGTTGGCTCCGATCTACATATTGTAGGGTCGGGCTCCAAATTCCTTAATAGGACACCCATAGCACAAAAGTTGATAACAAAAATCAACAAATGGGACTTACTTAAACTGAAAAGTTTTCTCTCAGCAAGAGAAACAATAAAAGAGGTAAATAGGGAGCCTACATCATGGGAACAAATTTTTACTCCTCACACTTCAGATAGAGCCCTAATATCCAGAGTATACAAAGAACTCAAAAAATTAAACAATAAGAAAACAAATAACCCAATCAACAAATGGGCCAAAGACCTGAACAGACACTTCTCAGAGGAGGACATACAATCAATCAACAAGTACATGAAAAAATGCTCACCATCTCTAGCAGTCAGAGAAATGCAAATCAAAACCACCCTAAGATACCATCTCACTCCAGTAAGATTGGCAGCCATTATGAAGTCAAACAACAACAAGTGCTGGAGAGGATGTGGGGAAAAGGGTACTCTTGTACATTGCTGGTGGGACTGCAAACTGGTGCGGCCAATCTGGAAAGCAGTATGGAGATTCCTGGGAAAGCTGGGAATGGAACCACCATTTGACCCAGCTATTGCCCTTCTTGGACTTTTCCCTGAAGACCTTAAAAGAGCGTACTACAGGGATACTGCTACATCGATGTTCATAGCAGCACAATTCACAATTGCTAGACTGTGGAACCAACCCAGATGCCCTTCAATAGATGAATGGATAAAAAAAATGTGGCATTTATACACCATGGAGTATTACGCAGCACTAAAAAATGACAAAATCATAGAATTTGCAGGGAAATGGATGGCACTAGAGCAGATTATGCTTAGTGAAGCTAGCCAATCCCTAAAAAACAAATACCAAATGTCTTCTTTGATATAATGAGAGCAACTAAGAACAGAGCAGGGAGGAAGAGCAGGAAGAAAAGATTAACATTAAACAGATACATGAGGTGGGATGGAAAGGGAGAGAAAAGGGAAATTGCATGGTAATGGAGGGAGACCCTCATTGTTATACAAAATTACATATAAGAGGTTGTGAGGGGAATGGGAAAATAAACAAGGAGAGATATGAATTACAGTGGATGGGGTAGAGAGAGAAGATGGGAGGGGAGGGAGGGGGGATGGTAGAGGATAGGAAAGGTAGCAGAATACAACAGTCACTAATAGGGCATTATGTAAAAATGTGGATGTGTAACCGATGTGATTCTGCAATCTGTATTTGGGGTAAAATTGGGAGTTCATAACCCACTTGAATCTAATGTATGAAATATGATATGTCAAGAGCTTTATAATGTTTTTCAACAACCAATAAAAAAAAATTAAAAAAAATAAAAATAAAAAAATAAAATAAAAAAATAAAAAAAATATATATTTTTTAAAATTTATTGATTTATTTCAATTTGTTATACATGACAGAAGAATGCATTTCTAAAAATATCTTAAAAGTGATAGAAAGTAAGGTTGGTGGTTTGAGTTTACAATGAAGAAAAATATTTGATGGCACTCTTCACAGAATTGGAAAGTTCAGAAAATTGACCACATGAATATTTAAATACAATATTTATTCTATTCATGCACACTGGCCTAACTAGGAATACAAATTTATCCAGCACACAGTAAATTAAAATTCATATCTGACATTCAATAAAAATCCACAAAAAAATGGCACAGGTAATAGAATTAGCAAAAAAAGAAAAATTAGCATGAAAATGTATTCTATAGTTTTAATTAGCAAATATTTAACATTATTTAAAGAAAATTAATTCATAATTGCTATCATAGCAAATATGTAGAGATATATAAGAAATTCAGGAAAATATCCTATCCTTTGGGGGCATATACCACAGAAGTCTATACATTAAGTAATAATTATAAATTCCAAATTTTGTGTTCTAAAAATAAAAACATATATGAGAGGCAAATTTTCATAGTCGAAAGACTTTAGATTTTTAACATTGGATAATAGAACACAATCTTTTTATAAGAAATCTTAGCTTTGAATGAGAAAGTACTCGAAGGAAGATTCTCAATGCAAAATAAGAGCTAATGAGATTTTGAGGTCTCTACCACTAATAGGCAGCCTGGATTTCCAATGAGGCTGATACTCTTTATTCTTCTTTCAGCTATCAATAAAACATGAAGCTTGTCTTTTTTTTCCCTTCATTCCTCTAAGCTGACTGAACTATTAAAAATAGCTTTATTAAAATGAAGAACTAAAGCAATAGGAAACAAAAGAATAACAATATAAGATGTTATTTATAAAGAATAGTTTTTTGGTACAACATGACTAGAAAGCAGAGTGAGAAATCCAATGTTCCTTCAAGTTTTTTCAAGATGTAGAGGCCAAAAGAATTAATTCATTTTTATCCTATTTAATATCTTCAAATAACAGAAAATTATTAAAAAGCTATGTAACTCTCTTTAGTAAAGGCCAAGTATGATAATATGAATCTTTCATGTACATAGTAATTTTTAATTTATTGTAAATGTTCACAGAAAATTAATTACTCATTAGTGTAGCCTGTACTTTTCAAGAACTTATAAATGATTAATTCACATTTTATCAATTAATGTTGCTTAGAAACCATAGGATTTTTTTAAAAAGTTATCATACTTTTGCATTTATTAATCTGAGATCAAATACATCTAAATTATGCTAAAAATAGGATAACACAAGTTTCAAGTTATATGTTTTAAATATATATTTAAAATACTATGAAAACAATGAACTACAAGTTGTCTGATTCATATAATTTTCTTCCTAATCAAGAAACCTAAAAGTGTAGGACTTTTTCAATTATCTATGTGCCAGTCACAATGATTAATATTGAAGATGAAAAAAGAGTAAAAGGCCTTTAGAATAAAAAGTCATACTATTGATTTATCCTTATATGCCAATTCTCTAAGATAGAGGTGAATAATCCAAAAATATTTCTGTCTTATGACTTCAAAACCTATCTCAGAATTACTTCATGCACATCTACCCAAGAAAGACTAACTAGGAATAAAATATGATCCAGCACACCAGAAGTTAAAATTTATGTCTGATGCCCAGTAAAAATTACCAACTATGAAATACATACAAAAATAGAAGACCCATAATGAGCATTAAAAGCAATAAATGAACATCTACACAGAAATGGCACAGGTAATAGAATTAGCAAACAAATGACATTAAAATATATCCTATAGTTTCAAGAAGATACAGGAAAGATTGATCATGTAAAGACAAGGAAGATATGTAAATAAAACAAGCCACACTTCTAATATGGAAATTTTAAATTGAGATGAAAAACACTGTATAGGTTAATCATTACATTATACATGATTAGATTATACATGGTTAGCAAATATTTTCTCCCAATTAACAGACTGAGTTTTCATTTCATTGATTCTTTTGCTGCAGAGAGGCTTTTAAGTTTTACGTAATTCCACTTCTTTATTTTTACCTTTATTTCCTGTACTATTGGTGTTATATATGATTAGTCATTGCCAAGACAATATCAAAAAGCTTTTCCTCTGTCTTCTTCTAGGAGTTTTACAGTTCTAGCTTGAGTCCTCATACATATTGTGTTGATTTTTGTATATAGCGTCAGATAAGTATCCAATATCATTCCTTTTCATATGGACATCCAGTTGTCTCAATACCACTGATAGAAAATATGATCTATCATATTGTGTATTGTGTATTGCTAGCAAGTGTTTTAGTCAGCTTTTTCATTGCTGTGATCAAAAGATCCAACAAGAACAACTAGAGGAGGAAAATTTTGTTTGGGGACTCATGGTATCAGAGGCCTCAGTCCACAAGAGTTGGTTCTATTCCTCAGTGCTCTGAGTGAGCATCATGACAGAGAGTGGAGCAAAGGAAAACAGGTGGAGACATGGTGCCAGGAAGCAGAAAGGGACTCCACACCCCAGAGGCACACTCATGATGACACCCTCTTCCAGCCACATCCCAGCTGCCTTCAGGTATGACTCAGTTAATTCCACTCAGAGGTCACCGATTGGGTTAAGGCTCACATAAGCCAATTATTTCACTTCTAAGTCTTTTTACACTTTGCACACATAAGGGGGACTCATTTGGGAGACACCAAACCATACATTCTGCCCCTGGTGCCCAAAAGCTCATGAGGATCTCACAATGCAAAATACATTTAGTCCAACTCCAAGAGTCCTTAGTCTCAACCGTTCCAAGATTTCCCAAAATTTCAAGCCCAAAGCTTCCACTGAGACTTGAGGCAAGCACTTAGTGTGAGCTCCTGTAAAAATCAAAAACAAGTTACATATGTCCAATATACAAAGACATAGGGTAAACAACTCCATTCTGAAAAAAAAATAGGGTCATGGAAAGAAAGGATGGGACCAAAAGCAAAACTGAAATCCAGCTGGGCTTACAAGTCCTATAGCTCCACACCTGGCATCTGAGGCAACATGGAGTGGTGATGACCTTTCCAAAGGGTTTGTGTAGCTCCCATCCTATGGCCTTGCTGGTTGCAATCCACACCATGTTTCTTTTGGCTGTCTCTGAAAGATTCCTTCAGATTTCTTAGGCAGACATTCCAAAATACTGGCATTTCTTACTCCTGGGGCTGAGGGTGGTTTTCCATGGCATCTGAGGCTTCTCCCTCACAACTCCACACATCACCCTATCAGGGGAAGTCTTCAGGGATCCAACCCTGATACACCTTGCCTGGCCTTTCAGGCCATCTTTGAAATCTAATTGTAAGTCTCCATAACCCCTAATCCCAGCATCCTGCAACCCTGTAGAACCAGTGCCATGTGGATGACAGCAAGGTCTGCTGCAATCTCAAGGAGTAGCCTAGCCTCCAAGTACCCTGGCTGCAGTAACCTCTGAGTGCCTAGGTGTCTGAGCTTGATGCTACAATTTCATAGGTCCTCATGTGTAAGCAGAGTGCCCCACTGGTCTCTCCTCAAAGGAATTTTCATTTTACTCCCTTTAGCCTGAGATGGGTAAGGTCTTGCCAATCCCTGCAATTCCTTTAAGCTATCTTTCTTGTCTCTGGGCAAAGTCTTCAGCATTTCTTTAGTCAAGATGAAACTGGAGTTTTGAGTTGAAATTCAATTTACTGCTTCTGCTGGCAGCTCAGTTCTCACAAGATGCAAGCCTCACAAGATGTCGCAATTCTTAATGGCAAGTCATACTCTCTAGTGTTGCAGAAGACCACAGTAGCTCACTGCCAATTTCTTCTTCCAGAGTTCCTATGAATTTGAAGAATGAAATCCACAGACCAGAGTAAATGAATATAAGATTAGAAATTATTGAAGAATAGAAACAGGAACAGAACTCTAAGTGCAAGAGAGGAACTAAGAGAAAACCTGACTGAATGTCCTAGTCTAGGTGTTAATATACCTGTGTCACTGTTATTGGTCCAAACTTATGCTAATTAGAGTTTAGAAGAAGTCACAGGGCTGTTGGATAGGGTTTGGTAACATACTAACACCATTGGTCAATTCTTGAGAACAAACTTCTATTCAGGTCTGCCTCACTTCCATTTTCTTCTGGTTGCAGGTCAGCAAGTAGGAGGTTGAGGTCATCAATGGTCTCTGTAGGTTCTGAGTTGCAACACTGTATGGAGCAGGCTTCTGTAGCAAGCCTCCACACCACGCCCAGATCTAGACTCCAAGGAACACAAGACTGTGTGCTTCAGATTTGCTGTACCTATGTGACGCATATCATGGAGCCATAAGCCGTGCTTGGTGCCTGCACTCCAACCCACCCTCACTGCTACTTTATTACCGCTCCACTACTCCACTGCCACTTGTCAGAAGGGGACCAGAAGGCTGGCTGCATGGCTTGGCAGCCAGAGAACCATGTCAGTGGTAATGTCTTTAAAAATTGCAAATTTCCTTAACCCCATTTTTACTCCCTTCTTTCAAGTCTTTTCTGATTTGCTTTCTGCTCTGAATACCACAATCAACTTGGCTAAAATCTGCCAGCAAGAACCATGCCATGGCCTGAATACTACGGTGCCTGGAAGTTTCTTCTGCCAGATTAAGAAGTCCATCACTTTAAAAATCAGCCTCACAGAAAGTCTCAGGACATTGGCAAAATGTAGACTATTTCTTAGCCATAACATAACATAGATGGCATCTAGTCCAATGACAAACAGTGTTCTCCTCTGAAACTCATGAGCCCTGTCTTCACTATACACAGTCCTATCAGCATTCTGGTCTTCTGAGCTCACACCAGAATTGCCCATTAAGCTCCACATACGTACAACAATCTAAATTTTTTCCAGCTTGCATCTCTAAAGTTTTCAAAATTCTTCCCCAAAATTCCAAAAAGCTCCAAAAGCTTCTAACCCACATGGTCAGGTTAGTCAAAGCAACAATGCCACTTCTTAGTGCCAATTTCTGTTTTAGTCAGCTTTTTAATTGCTGTAACCTAAAGATCTCACAAGAATAATTAGAGGAGGAAAAGTTTATTTTGTGGCTCAATTTCAGAGGGTCTCAGTCCATAGACAGCTCCATTCCTCAGGGCTCGAACTGAGGCAGAACATCATGGTAGAAGAGTGGAGCAGAGAAAAGCACCTGGAGACATGGCGCAAAGGAAGCAGAGAGAAGCTCCACTCACCAGATACAAAATGTATACACCTCAAAGCCACTCCCTCAGGGACCCACATATTACAACCACACCCCACCTGCCTTCAGTTACCACTCAAGTAATCCCTATAAGGGGATTAATTAATTGATTGGGTCATTTCACCTCTAATTTTTTTTGCATTGATTCAAAGATGAGCTTTTGAAGGACATCTCACATCCAAACCATAACAGCATTCTTGTTAAAGATCAGTTGACCATGAATAAGTTTATTTTTGGGTTTTCTTTTCTGTTTTATTGGTCAGTACATCTGACTTTATATCCATGTCATGGTATTTTAAATAATGTGCTATTTAAAATAATTTGTAATTTATTTGAAATTGGGAAGTATGATGTTTATGATTTTGCTTTTTCAAGATTATTTGCATATTTGGTTTTAATAAATTTAAATTACTTTTTCTTTTTGGTTTCAGTGGAAAATTTCACTTTGTGTAATATGGAAATTTTAACAATGTTAATTCTATCAACCCACAAACATATTACATAGTTTATTTTATCTTCTTAATTGAACAGATTTTTCACATCCTTGGTCAAATTTGTTACTAAATGGTTTATTTTTTGATACTATTGTACAAGGAAATATATTCTTGGTTTCTTTTTTTTTTAATTTTTTTTGTTTTGGTTTTTTAGTTGTAGAGGGACACAATACTTTTATTTTATTTATTTTGTTTGTTTTTATGTGGTGCAGGGGATTGAACCCACTGCCTCACATGTGCTAAGGAAGTACTCTACTACTGAGCCACAACCATGGCCCGGTTTCTTTTTTATTTATATCATTTTTGCTGTAAATACATGCACCTTGTAATTGTACATCAACTTTCTAGCCTGCATTTTATTAAATTAATTTATTAGTAATAACATTTTAGCAAAAGTTTTATGGTTTTCTATATTTAATATAATGTCATTTACAGACAGAAATAATTTTACTTCTTTCTTTCTGACTTGGATACACTTTTTGTCCAATTTATTTTAGTATTTATGGTAATATGGTGAATAAAGTAATAATTGTGAGTATCCTTGTCTTGTTCCAAATCTTAGAGAAAAAGCTTTCAATTTTTTCCCCAATTGATTGTTATGTCAGTAGTGGCAATTTTATCAATGGCCTTTATTACATACAGAAAATATCCTTCTGTCCTATTTTGTTTTAAGTGTTTACCATGAAAAGATGTTAAAATTTATCAGCTGTTGTTTCTGTTTCTCATGAGCTAGTAATGCATTTTCTAGCCTTCATTTGTTAGTTTTGTGTATCATTTGAATTTATAACTCAAGGATCTGGAAAAAGAAGAAAAAATAAATAAATCTAAGTTTAAAAGGAGGAAATAATAAAAATTAGAATACAAATAAATTTAATAGAGAATAGAGAAGCTGAAAAAATCAACAAAACTAAAAGTCATTCTTTTTAATAAACAAAATCAACATTTAGCTAGATTAAACAAGAAAAAAAGAGTGAAGTCCAAAATTAATAAAATCAGAAATGAATGCTAAAACATTATGTGTGTCTCATACATGAAAAGAATCATAAGGAACAGTTATATGCTAACAAATTAAATAAACTAAAGAAAATAGATAAATTCCAAAAAATATATACCCTACCCTCACTGAATCAAGAAGCATAGAACAATAGAAAATATCAATAAGAAAAAAAGAAATTGAAGGAGTAGTAATAATAAAAAGAATTCCAGCAAAGAAGAGCCTAGCACTGGATGGCTTTACAATTGAATTCTATCATTCAGAGAATAATTGATTCCAATCCTTCTTAAACTCCTTACAAAACAAAGGAGAACACTTTCAAATTAATTTTGTTGTTCCAACATCTCCCAGTTACCAAGGTGAGACCAAAACTCCAGAAGATAAGAAAGAATACTATAGGCTAACACCTCTAATGAACACAGAAGGAAACTCCTTCAATAAAATGGGCAGGAACTGAATTCCCCAAAACATCAAAAAGGTTATACTTCATAACAAAGTGGGATTTATCTTTGAGTTGCAAGGGTCGAACGCATGCAAATCATTCATTCTATTTTGTTCTAAGTGTCACTTATAATGAAAGATTTTTATTTATTTATTTATTTGGTACCAGGTATTGAACCCAGGGGCACTTAACCACTGGAGCTACATCCCCAGCCATTTTTAATATTTTATTAGAGACAGGGTCTTGCTGAGTTTCTTAGGGCCTCACTAAGTTGTTGAGGCTGGGTTTGAACTTGCAATTCTCCTGCCTCAGCCTCCCAAATCACTGGGATTATTGCACCCAATATGAAGATCTTTTTGATAAAATCTAATTTACCATTTTAAATTTTATGTATATGTTTTTTTGTATCTAAATATTCATTGAAAAGCACATGATCATGAAAATTTTCTTCTGGATATTTTGCATTGTACATTTTCGTCTAAAGTTAATCCTGATGGAAGCTGTCAGGTTTTTTTTCTAAATTTACATTTGTGTGTGGATTTCCATTTGGTTACACATAATTTGTTTAAAAAAAAAGAAAGAAAAAACTATCCTTTCTGCATTGGTTTGGCTTTGCACCTTTCTCAAAGATTACTTGATTCAATTTATATGGGTCTACTTCTGAGTTTTCTAATCTGTTCTGATAAACTGTCTATTCTTTCACCGGTACCAAACTGTCTTGACTATAATTGATATAGATTATATCTTAAATTCAGGTAACATTAGTCCTTTGATTATTTTTCTTCCGCCTTTAATTGGCTACAAATGGTGTTGCTTGTGATCAAAAGAATGAGAGATTTGGAGTGAAAGCAGTGTTCTGACTCTTGATAGTGGTGATGAAGAGGTATATGTTTGTCAAAACTTATAAAGTATGCAATTATATTGAAAGCAAACCCCAAATAAAATTTTGTGTGAACACCCATCAGGGATGATGTATACTGATGTTTCCAAAATACATTGAAGTGTACCAATGAGTTGGGTTGGATAGACAAAGGGATGTGAAGACATACTGACAGGTAATGAAGCAAATAAAAAGTATTTACTATAGAAGTTAGGTTACCATGTATATGTGTTCTGAGCACAAGTATTTCAGCTTTTCTGGATATTAATAAAAGGTAGGGAGAAATGACAGAAAATACTAGGAAAAAGCATATTTTTCCATATTGCCATTAACTTAAATTATGATGATGTTTTCCACTGACTGGTCAACAGAATTTTTCAATTTTTATTCTTAACAGTGAGGTATAAAATAAGAACATGATCTCAGTATGCACAATTGTTGAAAAAAAAGGCAAGAAGAAAGTGAACTTGAGTGATTATTCAGTATTCTAAAAGTTTCATACAGTCAAGATAAAAATCTTGGCCTAGATGATATTTAAAGCAATGCATCTTCATTTTTGTACCAGTTAATTATCTTGATACAAAGTCTCAAAACAGATGGATATCTAGGAATGCATCCAAAAACAAATTCAGAATATGCCCATGCGTGATATACTGAAGCCCATGGAACTCAAGCAATGAAATCCATCATCTCTACAAATAAGTCTTCCAATTGGGCATCTGTGTCAGATTATTTTAAATTAATAGACTGTTAGACTTTATTATTTTAGAGACGTTTTGGGAGAAAATACTTTGCTCCTTCATATTCATTACTCTTCCCCACAACATCTCCTATTATTAATACCTTTTCTATTTGCTATAATTTATGAGCCAATATTAATGTATCATTGTGGACTAAAGTCTATTGTTAATATTAGGGTTCACTCTTCATGTTGTAATTTCCCTAGACTTTGACAAATGTATGAGGACATGTACTCTCCACCATTATAATAATCATGAAAAATAGTTTCACTACTGTAAAAAGACCCTGTGTTTTATCTACCAGTCATTCTCCCCTCCCTACCAAAAACAACAACAACAACAAAACCTGGCAATCACTATCTTTTAACTGTCTACTTGGTTACCCTTTCCCAGAATGAAGAATGATATGTAGTTGAAATAAAACAGTAAGTCTTGAAAATAATTTTTTCATTTAGTAATATGCATTTGAATTCCTCTAAGTCTTTAGGAAGTTTGATAGCTCATTTCTTTGTATCACTGAATAATATTCCATTATATGAATTCCATTATATGAATAGCAAATAACATGTCCTTCTATAGGTAAATGGATAAACAAAGTCACTTTGCTTCCAAGCTTTGGCAATTGTGAATAAAGCTACCATAACACTTCATCTACAGATTTTTGTATGGGCATATTTGCTACTCAGGTAAATACCAAGGAGCATGATTGTTGCATGATATATTTAGAGAAGAATTGGATATATAAGAAGTTCAAACTTTCTTCTAAAGTAGCTATAAGATTTTGCATTCCTTGCAGCATTGAAAAAAATTTTCCTGCTGCTATGTGTCCTCATCAGCTTTGAATGTTGTCAGTGTTTTGGATTTCAAGCATTCTCAGAGTTATGTAGTGGTACTAATTGTTGTTTTTCCTTACAACTGCCTAGTAACATATGATATTGAATGTTTTATAATATGTTTATTTGTCATCTGTATATATTCTTCAGTGAGATGTCTATGCATAGTTTTTTTGTAATTTGTATTTGGGTTATTTGTTTTCTTATTATTAAACTTTAAGAACCTTTGTATGTTTTGGACACCAGTCTATCAAATATGTATTTGCAAAAACGTGGTTTTTTTTAAGTCTGTGGCTATATATTCATTCTCATAACAGTATCTTTCGAGGAAAGAGTTTTTTGTTTTTGTTTTTGTTGTTTTTGTTGTAGTTTTGTAAGGAAAAGATGAAGGGAAAGGGAGGTAATCGTGAACTGAAATTGAATTCCATGCATTTATGAGTATGTCAAGATGAATCCAACTATTATGTATAACTACAAAACTCTAATAAAAAATTAATGATGTCATACTTACCAGGTTTTTTTTCTTTCATGGAGAGTTCTTTTGGTGGTATAACCAAAAATTCATTGCCCAAACCAAGGTTAAGTATATTGTCTACTGCTATCTTAAATAATTTTCTTTAATTTTTGTATTTTACAATTTGGTTTCTGATAAATTCTGAGTTTGTTTGTTTGTTTGTTAGTTAGTTTTGAAAAGGTAAGATGTGTGTGTGCAGTTTTTTTGTTTGTTTTTTTTTTTTTTAAATTGGCATATACAATTGTTTCAGCACCATTAGTTGAAACACCATTCCTTCAGCATTGAATCACCTTTGTTAAACATCAGCTGACAGGGGATTGAGTGGGTGGATAAGTATATCCACAATGCACTAGTTGAAACAAACTATCAATAAATAGAGAAAATAACAGTAGATTAAAAGAACAGAAACTGAGAGGGATGAGGAAAGGGAGAGAGGAAGTACTGGGGACTGAACTGGAGCAAATTATAGTTCACACTTGTATAATTATATCAAAATGAACCCAAATATTATGCATATCTATCAGTAATAAAACCCAGTTAAGGGTTGGGGTTGTAGCTCAGCGGTAGAGCATTCACCTCACACCTGTGAGACCCTAGGTTCCATCCTCAGCACCACATAAAAATATATGAATAAAATAAAGGTATTGTGTCCAAGTACAACTAAAAAATAAATATTAAAAAAACACTTAAAAAGGCAAAGATAATATTTATGTGAGTTTATATCTTGGATCTCTTATATTTCCTTGATCTATGCTTTTTCTTTTTTAATATTTTTATTAGCATATGAGATTTATATCTAATAGTGGGATTCACTCTGACATATTCATATGTATGTATAACATAATTTGCTCTATTTCAATCTCTAGTATTTCCCTTTTCTTTCCCTTCTTTTCTCCCCCTTCTGATCTCCCTTCTCTATTCTGTTGTCTTCTGTTAATTTATTGTTTTCTTTTAAATAGGTGCATTATAGACATATGAAAAAGTGGAATCTATTGGATATATTCATACATTCACATAGCACAATTCGGTGAAATTTATTATGCAATTTCTTCCTTTTCAATCCTTCCTACCTGCCTTTTGATTCCCTTTCTCTTCTCTACTGGACTTCATTCTATTTTCCTGGGAGGGATCACTGTTTTTTTTTTTTTAATTTTTTTATTTCTCTCTAGATTCTGCATATGAGAGAAAATTTCAACTCTTGACTTTCTGAATCTGGTTTATTCACCTAGCATAATCTTTTCCAATTCCATTCATTTACCAGCAAATGATACAATTTGATATTTTTATAGCTGAGTAAAACTCCATTCTGTATATATACCACATTTTCTTTATCCATTTGTCTCTTGACAGCTACCTGGACTGGGTTCATATTTTGATTATTGTGAATTTCATTGCTATAAATACTGGTATGCATGTATATCTACAATATGCTGGTTTAAATTCTTTGGGATAAATACTGAGGAGTGGAAAATCTGGGTCATATACTGATTCCATTTCTAGTCTTTTGAAGAATCTATATATTGTTTCCCAATGTGGTTATGCTGATTTTCAATCTCATCAGCAATGTTGGAGCATACATTTATCCCCATATCCATAGAAGCATTTATTACTATTTTTGTACTTGATTATTGCAATTCTAACTGGAGTAAGATTAAATCTCAATGTAGTTTTTATTTGCATTTCTGTGATTTGATTTCAATTTGCTAAGGATGTTGAACATTTCTTTTTTCATATATTTTTTGGCCATTTTGATTTCTTTTGAGAAATGTCTTTTTAATTAATTTGCCCATGTTTTGATTTTATTATTTATTTATTTATTTGGGGGGTGTTATGTCTCTTGAGTTCTTTATATATTTTTTATATTAATCCCCTGTTTGAGGAGTAGATGGCAAATATTTTCTCCCATTCTGTAGGATGGCTTTCCATGTTCTCAATTGTTTCCTTAGATGTGTAGAAACTTTTTAATTTGAATGCACCCCATTTATTAAGTTTGGTTTTATTTCTTGAGCTTTGAGGGTCTTAAGGAAGTTTGGTGCTTACAATGATATGTTAATGGTCACCCTGTTTTCTTCTGGTATCAATATTTCTAGTCACTTTGAGTAGATTTTAGTGCAGGGTGATAGGAATCTAGTCTCATTCTTCTCCATAAAAATAATCCAGTTTTCAGGCAACCTTTATTAAGTCCCTTCTAGCCTTCTGTCCCCTTTCTTCTTATTTGAATAAATCCTACTCTTTTATGCTCAAAAAATTAAAAAAAAGTCCAGTTTTTTCAGCACCATTTGTTAAAAGGCTCTCTTTTTGTCAATGTATGTTTTTAGCACCTTTGTCAAGGATCAGATGACTGTTTCTAAGTGGATTTGCCTCTGTTCCTTTTCCTTTATTCTTAAGAGATTTTGTTTGTTTTGATGTCACTAGGATGCTGTTTTTGTTACTATAGCTCTATAGTGTTGGGAGCTGCCACATAGGAACTGAGCGCCCCTTAGCTTTGAACAATGGGAATGTGGAGTTGTGGCAAGCCAGCCATGGGCTGTGTGTGTGAGCTGTGAGCATTTCGAGTGTGCACAAAGTGAACTGGACTGATGATGCAGCTCTGTCTGAGCTGTGCACGTATGTGTCCCTTTTGCTTGCTCTGCCTTTAATCATCACACAGCACATGATATGGGCGTGGCCTTCCAAGATGTCAGTCAACCTGCTGACCTGCAAGACATCAGGAAGCTAGACTCAACCCCCTGAAACCTGACCCCTTGCCTCCTTTGAATGGCTTCTCCCACTAAAACTGAGTTCTAGGCATACTCTTTATCTTTCTTGCCTGCTTTGCCTCCTTTATGGGAGCTGGGTCAGAGAAGCCGTATTTCTGTGTCTCTGTATGACTATTTCGTGCCAGCCCAGTTTACCTGGAGTGACCCTGACTGGTTTAGTCGTGTGTTGCAATACTGTAGTATAATTTGACATCAGAAATTGTGATGGCCCCAGCAGCACTCTTATTGCTCAATATTGCTGGGGCTATTCTGAGTATTTTAGTCTTCCATATAATTTATTTATTGATTCCATGGAAACTACTAACTTTCAGGGAAACCTGTTTTACAATCACTTTCTGGAAATTATTCCGAGTGTATTTAAAAACCTATTAGCATATTATCTCCTTTATACAATGACTCATGTTAGAATTTAAATCAAATTCTCTTCCTATCTCTTAAAGTTTATCTCTTTAAACTACTATTAAAAATGTTTCATTAAATAACCCAACAGAGACATACAAAATGTATTACTTCTACTTACTTTCTTAACCTTCTAATTTATTTATCTAGTTAAATCACATCTTCAAGCATCACTGAGAAATCTATATAGCAAAATTGAAATTTCGTTGCTTTGTACTTGAAAGCAGTGTATAGGATTTTGAGCTTTTGTAATGCCAGATAAAGCTTAAATGAGGTTTTAAAAGCAGATTACTTTTGTAGGTGAAATCCAAAGCCTCTTTGAACTAAAGCTTATGATGCTCTCCACCCACATGAAAGTGTGTTTAATTCACAAAGGAAAACAGTGGATTTATTAATTAAAATGGTATATCAACTCCATGTTAACAGTTAATTTACAGAAGAAAGGAGGCATTATCTGGGAATACAGAATAAGCTATGTGAACACAAAACAATGGTGACCTTCTAAAACATTGGCAAAGTAAAGTTTGGTATCTTAATTTGCAGAGATCAAACAATAACTGAAAAGCCATAGAACTGATATATCAGAAACACGAGACAAGTTAAACAACTTCTGAAAATAATACCTTAGTGAACTGAAAGATTAAAAGAATGATCATGAATAACACTTTAAAACTCAGTATGTTTTAAAATCCAAAGATTCTGGAATAGTTCAGCAACATTATCTCGCCATAAGCCTGCTTTTCTGTAAAGACATTATCCTCCAAAATATTTACACAGGAAAGAAGGATCATTAAATATATGGATTGATTTTGTAACATGAAAAATAAGTTCCACTTGACCTAGGTTCCTTAATATGATCAACAACTACGTCAAACGCACTTTTATTAACTTCTCTAATTACTGGGTGATAGTCTGTCATCAAAGTCTCCCTAATACAAAGTAGAATGTAACTCTGTAGAATACAGAATGAGCTAAAGGTAAAAGCAATTAACATGTTTTACTATTAAGTCATATTTAAATTGATCTCAACTTTTATATATCATCTACTACCTACTATTGTTGCACAAAAATATTACCCCCAAACAGTGGCCTTAAACAAAAGTAGTTATTTTGTGGGGTTCTGATACTTGACTGGACTCAGCTAGGTGGTTTATGACTTTTGTGTTTTTCATGCAATTATAGTAGATAGTGGCTGGTGCTAGTGTCATTAAAAAGGCCTCTTCCCTGATAGCCAGAGGTTGAAATTGTCACCTGGCACCTCTTTTGTGGTCATCAATTAGGACACCTACGTGTGGCAGCTGCATGCAGCTGCCTGGCTTCCTTGTAGCATGATCAATCTGCTCCAAGAGAGTCAGGAAAAAAGAAAAAAAAAAAAACACTAAAAATGCCTCTTCTGTCATTTTCACAAACCAATCCCCAGATTCAAGGGGAAATAGCAAAAAACCCACATCATGAAAGGAGGAGTGTCATGGAATTTCCTGTATTACAACAAATTTTCACATTATTTCCACATGAAAAAAATTCAGAAATCTAGTTAGAGTGAATGTTACTTTTCTCCTTACCTGACACAAAATCAGTGCATATATTTAATGATGTTTTCTTCCAAACAAGTATTCTGGCCTTCTGAAGAAAAGGAAGCTTTTAGTAAATTAAATTGCTATGTCTATCCTTTAAAATCCCAAATACTTTTCTATTTTATATCCTTGTCTAGGATCCATCTAAAATCTCATGTAATTATCGTTATTGAACATTGTTTGAGCTCCAAGATTTTGTCATGTCAATCAAATCCGACTTGAAATGAGACCATTGTTTTGGGGTTGTTGGGAATAGCTCCTCTGAGAAGGTTCTTTTCAATCTAAATAACTGAGAAGTAAAACAGATAACTTATCTGCCCTTCTCAAATCCAATTTATATTAGTGCCACTACATAATAGCAATAGATACTACCATTCCAAAAGAGAAAACTGGACTGTATACCACAGGACTGGTGGGCAGCAATTCTGAAACGCAGCTGACACATGTGCCAGATTTTTTTTTGTACATTCCACTATTACTTCCCTGGCAATAATTCTCCATGCCTCTTGGCTCATTTCTGAGCTTTTGATTCAATCCTCTGACTCATCCATCCTTACTCCAAATAAAAGAAAAAAAGAAGTGATTGCAACTGAGTAATGTCAGCCTGGTCTCTCTCCCAAAAGACAGGGAGTTTGAAGGTTTTTTCCTTTTTCTTTTCTACAGTCCTAGGGATTAAATCCTGGCCCTCATATTTGCTAGGCAAGTACTCTGCCACTGAGCTATACCCTGAGCTCTCAAAGAGGTATTTTACCTTTTTTAATCCCTGCTGGTAATACTTCCAAGAAAAACAATATCTTAAAAACTTTAGCTGGGCATTGTGTATATACCTGTAGTCCCAGGGAGACTGAAGTAGTATGATCCATTCAGTCTAAGAGTTCAAGACTAGCCTGGAAACATAATAAGACCTCATCTCAACAAAGAATTTTTTAAAATGTGTGTTTTCTACAAATCTTGCTGAGTTCATTCCCTTAGGTAAAATGCACAGATCTAAGTAGTAACCACACCCATAGACCCTTCTTTATTTGGATTCTTAGTGAGGCTGCTGTACTACAAACTGTTGCAATTCTGAGCAACTCTGATATTGACAAAGAGGATTTACAAGACATAACCTTAAGATCCTTAGAAGGTATTTTATCTTTCTAAAAGTTTCAGTATGACACCACCTCATATTTCTTTGAGGACTTCACAGAGGACTCATAATCCTACCTTGGAGGTGATCTTGACAAGGAATCCTTCTTATTTTGTTTTTTACTTGCAGAATTTTTGCCATCTGAAAAGGAATGAAAACATTTGCACTTTTTATTGAGTATATCTTAGCTCTTCTATAGATTATTTTCATATTACTTGGAACCTACCCAGTCCTTCTGATTTCTTCCTGGTTCTTGTCTCATATTTTAGTACATTCAACGGAAAGAGTCTTGAAATACCTTCAACACTCCATCTGGAAATAACTTATTCATGCTTTGAAGTACCTCAGGTACATTTCCCATTTTTCATGTTACTGTGCACGACTATGTCACAAAATTTTCTGCCAAATTAGGGTCCTCTTCTAGTTTTGCAAGACATTTCATTGCCCTCCTTTAACTCCCCACACCTTCCTTATTCCCTTTAGACTTCTATGTTCACCTTCCTTATGACCGTCTAAAACACTCCTGTACACTCAACTGTGATATTGTCCCAAAGCCAATAACACATTTACATTTTTTTTATTGGTTGTTCAAAACATTACAAAGCTCTTGACATATCATATTTCATACATTTGATTCAAGTGGGTTATGAACTCCCATTTTTACCCCGTATACAGATTGCAGAATCACATCGGTTACACATCCACATTTTTACATTTTTAAGACAGCACTTTCAAGTACAAAAATTGGTTCAGTGCTATTATTGTGTGACAAATCATTCCCCAAAAGTACTGATGTGAATGAAGAGCCACCATTTCTTTGTCATATAGCACTCAGGGTTGAATATTAGGGTGCTTTACCACTAGGTTACATACTAGTCCTTTTATAAAATCATTTTATTTTGAGATGGAGGGCTTACTCAATTGGTGAGGCTGGCCTCCATCATGTGGTTCTTCTGTCTCAGTATCCCCAATACCTGTCACTGCAGGCAGGAACTGCCAAGCACAGCCAGCCACCATCTACATAAAACTTTCATGTATATTTTAGTACTCAGGATGGAACCCAAGGGTGCTTTATTGTTCTCAGTCTTTTTATCTGTTTAGCTTGAGACAGGGTCTTGCTAAGTTTACTGAGAGTCTCACTGAATTGATTAAGTTGTCCTTGATCTTTCAATCCTCCTGCCTCAGCTTCCAGAGTCACTGGGATTACAGGTGTGCCGGAATACACTCAGCCAGCCACTGTTTACTATAATCTTTTATGTTTCTAAGGGCTGACTGGGCTCAGTTAGGTGATTCTTACCCAGATCTATTTTATGGACAACTGGAGGTGGGACTGGCTGCCCCACAAGTTTTTTCCTTTAGTTGTCCTGCAGAGATTTTGTAAGTGACATCTCAATTATAAATAATAAAGTAAACCTTATTATCAAACTCTAATATGATCCCTTGATTTATTCCTATATAATAGAGAGATTCCTTGTTTACTGGAAAAATTAACTCCAGGAAATGTGATTCTGAAATGATTTTCAAAAATGTGCTGTTGAAATATTCAGGACATTATTATCTACAGTCATGCTACTGAGCAATAACACACCAGACCTTTTTTCTTCCATCTAACTAAAAGTTAGTAGATATTTTAAAAAGCTGGAAGAAAGAGTTTAAATGTTTTCACCAAAAGTAAATGAACAATATTTGAGGAGACAGATATTTTCAACTTGATTGAAACATTACATAACATACATGGTAAATACATGGTACCTGGTAAACATGTGCAAGCTTTGTAGCTTTTATGTATCAGTTCAAAATCAAATTTAAATCTTTAAAAACTTCACATTTATTTTCACTGATCTTTAACAAGAATTTAGTACTGGTTTCTTTTGATAAATGTAGATTGAAAATCAGAATAGTAGAACAGCGACCTTGTCAGCCATTGAAATCACAGATATATTCCTATCACATTACAGATATGACAGATATCAAAATAAAACTTATGCACACCATTTGGAAATTACAGTAGGTGATAGAATTATCATTAATGTTTTTATTTATAGTATTCAATTAAAGTACCTTATTTTTATCTCACAATTTTTCTTGGTATTTTAATAAATACATTTAAATGCAAAACATGCATTTGTATTAGCATAGCTCTTTGCAGTGAAGCTATAGTTACTGTGCTATTGGAAAGATGCATAAGAGGAACCTCTGAGATGCTCAAAATGTTTTGTTCTTGCCCTGGGTACTAATGAATGCAGCTGCATTAATTCAGTAAAAGTACATCAAGATTTAACTTTAGGATTTGTGCACATGTATGTAGACATGTAATATTTCAATAAAAGATTACATTCAAAGAGTATATAAATATACCTTGCTTTCTGATGGGCATTCATAGGAATATTAAACATTAATTTCTTAGAAAAACAAAATCCCAAAGAAGCAAAAATCAAAATTGTGTTCAGTTAAAACTTAAACTAATAAGAAGTTTCATAACATGCTTGGCCCTAAGGTTATCCAAATTTCTGTGTCTTCTGAAAGTCATAGTGTGTACTCAGTTAACTATTTTTAAATGCAATATATAAAGATTTTAGAACTACCTCTGATGATGAAAAATGTACAAACACATGAAGTTTATGTACTCAGATTATTCAAATGTACTTAAATCTGATTGAAATCACTTAAAGTTAAATCAAAAGATTAAACGGTATTGTCCCCTGTCATGCTTGTTTTAAAAAAGTTTTTGTAAAGTGAAAGAAACGTATACTGTTTTTAGATTCTTGCTGCCGGGATTCTCCCCTGTCTAGAATAAAATAGTATAAAATGAGCCAGCTTTCACTAAAGGACTATAGCTCAAAAAGTGTTTGGATAGCCTTCTGCTTTTCCATTTGCTCATGTTATGTATCTTATAGTGATTTTCACAATAACATCCCACATAAGCCCACGGTTTAGTCATAAGGTGTGCCTGTAATAAATCTGGAAGGCAGATGGCAAGCACAGCTCTTCTGACTTTGATCGCTTTAGCTCCTCTTTTGTCTCTTCATGGAGCGCCTCTATCTGTACTTCTCCTTCTAATGTTAGCAAAGTATTAAATTTTTTTTAACACTTTTAATTTTAGCTTCCTAGAGACAGCCTTGGGATTTATAAACACTTTAATCATATAATGCCTAGTAGACTTATTAGACGATTGTAGATTAAGAATTGCCCCCAAAGATGTCTTATAAGTATCAAGTTACCAGCCACTGTTCATATAATGACAGATGGATAAGATGAAGAGAAACATAGATCTTTAAAAGTCAGCAGGTAGTTTTTTTTTCTGATAATTTGAGGCCATTAAATTTCAAGGAAAGTAAGGAAATATTATAGTACATATGGAATTGAGATCTCCCTGCCAATTTCATGTCACAGAAAGCAATGGGTAGTTTTAAGTGTATCCAGGATCTGTATGTAAGGCTAAGGAGAATCAGGCAAATACATCTTAAGTCAAAGAAAAGGTAACCCAAAATTTCAGAAATATGTAGATATTTTTAAAAATTCTTGCCTTACAGTTCAAAAATTAGGTGGGTTCAGGGATGCAAGCTGTAGTCCCAGCACTTGGGAGGATGAGGAGAGAGAATCACTTGAGTGCAAGTGTTCAAGACCAGTCTGGCACAAAGCAAGAGCTCATTACCACCTACCTCCAAAAATGAGACTGTACAGTTCACAAAGACTGATAGAAAAACTCATGCCTTAACAACAACAACAAAAAAACCCACAGGGAGCAATGATTTGGCACCCATAAGCAAAAAAATAATGAAATCAACATGGCCCCTTTTAATCTTTCCCTGTGGACTCAGAGATAGAATACTAGGAGATGATAGTAAATTCTGTGACTTTTTTGAAATTATTATAATTTCCAAATTATACCAGAGAGATGGTCCAATCCTAGTTTCTTAAAAACTATGGCATTCTTCAGTCAGGTATCATTGTAATAATGCAATGTAATAATATGAGAAAGCACCACTGCACACGGCGGGTTAAAGCAATACAACATTTACACGTGGGTCCACTGAGGTGGCTATGTGTCAACCTGTGACAACTGCACACAGCAAATTAAAGATCTTAAGACCTACATCTGTTCTATATGCCTGTCTTCTTCCTCAGACTAGTGGGTTACTTAAGATATGTCTTCTCCGAGTAACTGTGCAGGCACAAAATGAATTCCCAAATCATTTAAAGTCCCTGCTATTGTTCCACTCACTACGATACAATTTACCAAGCAAATCATAAGGCAGAATTCTGAATCAAAATATGATGAAACATAATATTCACCTTGTATGGTGAACTGCAAGTTCATATAGCAAAGGAAATATTATAGGGAAAAGAATTGGGGCCAATAGTACAATCTACAACAGTGGTCCCACCTTCGAAATGAGTACTTTTTCAGTGTAGGGTCCTCTACTTCTAGTTTTAAATCCTTTTTGGCTATCATTAACCCAAGATGAACCCCAAATTAATATGGAACCTCTAGGATATCATAAAAGGCAGAAGGCTGATGCCATAAAAGACCTGTTCTCAGATACCATTTTGTGAAGAAAACCATTCAGGATTCTTTATCTTATTTCTCCTAATGTGTCTCAATGTAGAGACTACCTATCCTACCCAAAATGTTCAAATGTTCACTCCTTCACCTACCAATCCACAACACACACATAAAATAATATTACCAAGACATAAACAAATATATTCACTACTTAAAATTATATATTCCCAAGCCACCTTCTGTCTTTTTCAATTATAAGTACCACTCCTTTTTAATTACATTCTCTAGTAAAAAGTCAATTATCAATAAAAGTAAATAGATACCTGACATGCAAAGGATACTAAAGCAATTCAAGGGCCATGAATATTTAGTAAGTATAACAAAACTAGTTTCCAGTTACTGAGATAGAAATCTTACAAAATTCTTAAATAATGTTGTAAATATACATATCTATAGTTTAGTTTTTCTTTCTTTGTAATAAATAGTCATTTTCTGTCAGTGCAATCATACCAAGAAAAGCAGATCTGCAATTGTCTATGTTTCCACTGCCAATGCAAATCACCGCAAATATTTTGGCCAACTATACAACATGCCATTTGTTTTCAGTGTTTTCAAACTATTCCCTAAGCATTACTTAAAAAAAAAAAAAAAACTATCAATCTGCAATGTGTATAAGAGCTTTCAAAATAAGAACATATATCTCAGTAGGGTTAAATTATTTTAAAGAGTCAGATAAAATTTTCCAACAGCCAGTGATGGTTCTTTAATCACTGTTAGTCCACAGGCATCATTTGATTATCCTGCAATACTTTCTTACAATTTTGCTGATCTGTGAATATCATTACTAATAGCATTTTCCCAGAATAAGGCAGATCCACTTCTATCATTGACAGCATTCCGCAGATAGAAAAAAATCTTGTCAAATGCAATTTGCTAAAATTACAAGGAGAATGAGAGACTGTGCACTGAACAGGTGGTGCCTACTCAAGAAGAGAATTCTATTTTTATGCTTCTAATATACATTTTTCCTTCCTTAAATGTGACATTGTAGTTTCAGTAGAAGATGAAGTCAATCCTAAAAGGGAATAAAAAGTATTTCATGTTAAACTAGAGGTACCAGAGACCTCACATAACATGTCTTCCATTTTATAATAATTGCTCCTTAGTCTGCAAGGTTGTCTATGTGCCACTGACTTTAAGATACTTGATAATTTATAAATCATGGTTGCTGTATTCTAGGTTCACAAATATCTGGACCATCCCTTATTATCTTTAAGTGCTTGAAATAAGAGATAACATACTTGTCCTTGTGTAGCAAATCACCCTATATCTCTAAGGCTTCTGCAAACAAAGTTACTCATTCAACAAAGCCCAGGAAATTGGCTCTCAAACTGAAAAAAAAAAAAAAAAAAGTAGCTTGCTTCAATTTTATGGCTCTGACAGCTCAGCAAGAGGTCTCTACCAGGATACCTGCTGCAAAGTGAGGCGGGGGTGGGGGGGGATCTAATTGTATGGGCAGTTTCTGTTGCTTCAGGACAGAAGTGAGAAATATTTTTATTTTCAAAACTCATTCATCAAAAATAGTCACATGATATGCCTAATAAGGTAGAAAGTGTGGTTTTCCATGTGCCCAAGCATAAGAAGTACAAAAAGATCTGATGAGCACATATCTTTGCTTTCTCACTATACTCAAAGCTTCATTCTTGACACACACTCCAGCATAATGTAGTCAAAACAACAGTCAGTATGCCTGGGTTTAGAGAGTAGCTTGACTCTATTTCAGTTTTCCTACATGCTAAATCAAGATGCCCCATTCTAAGTTAAAATATTTTTAGCTTGTCTACAATTTTGTATTTGTCTCTCCCTAGAGAAGAAATCCTCTTATTTTATCTTGTATAATTATTACCTTTTTGAGAGTGGCTAGTGCCAATGACAACAGAATCAGCAGTATTTGAGGAATGATGACATTGTCTTAAGTTGTCAGTTCAATGGAAATAATAATAATATTATTTATCCAGTATCTTCCTATAAGATTTTCATAAGAAATAGAACACGGACTCATGACAAGAGCATTCAAGAAATCTTTTGACATTTATATTTACATAGTAGTGGCAGAATAAACTGAACATTTTGACTGAAATCCTCATGACCTAAACATATTTAGGACATTTCCTTCTCTCTCTCTGAATTTCCTTCTAGTTTCTTTGTGAGCTTTATTCCTTCATGCAAGAGACATCATGAGGGCAGCCAAAGAACATGGAGTTTGATAAGTGGCAAGCCTTTGCTTGGATCAGTGGGTTCCATTTTTACCATTTACATAATCTTTATAAGATACAAGATCAGTGTGGCATTCCCTGAATTCATAAACAGCAGGTAAATTTAACATTGCAGTATGAAAACTAGGTGAACAAATTTCTGTCCAATGAAGGAAAATAATAATTTAACTCATATTCCAATTGGATATTTACTTTTTAACCCAAAGAAAGTTAATATGACTCCCTTTGGCGGTACCCAGAAGATTGCAGAAACAGGTACAAACTATTCAGAATACTCAGTTGTGCTACAATAGCAACAAAACAAGATATTATCAGTTAAAATTCAAATTGGACAGCTAGTATCTATTACAGTCCAGTAAAGGGGAAAAAACTCTGTTATCAATTAATAGAGACAAAGAGATTAAAAATAAATGCAATCTTAAATTTAAAAAAAAGAGAATACCAAAAGGGGCAAAGATCAACATTATAGCAAAAATTATATAATAATTTTTACTAGTTACCAAAATAACAACAATGAAAAACATAGGTGACCATTAAAGCAAATCCCACTGTGTAGTTCACCAGAGTGACAGTTACTGAGCTTAAGTTATAGTATATACAATCATTGTATGTAGATATTCAGTCTTTCTCATCAAATGTATCTTTCTACCTCTTCATACTAGTATTCATGAGATCCATATTTAAAGGACTCAAATTAGTTATCATTATAATCAGATACTTTAAGATTTAATCAATAATCTTAGGCAATAATAGTAGGAAAATGAGATGCACAGTAATATTTATAGATTACCATTTTAGCAAAGCTATTTTCTCATGGGTTTGTTATGTCACTTCTTTTGGATTTTTTGCAACCTTACATATGAAGCTACCTTCAAATTTCCTTTAGATTACTTCCCATTTTACTTAATTTTAGAGAGGTCCTCATTTCTTGGGTCTCTTCTTTTTTCCTACTTTCTCATTCCTAAATTATAATCGTTCCTGTTCCATGGCTTTAAAAACAATCTATAGGAAAACTTTCAAATTTATATCCTATTCCTGCACTACTCCAGACTCAATTATCTAATAGCTTACCAGATAACTTCTTCAATAACTGAAAGCATCTCAACTTTAATGTATTTAAAATTGCAATTCTGATTTCCACCCCATCTTCAAATTGTGCTCTCTAGTCTCCTACTCTTCAGGAAACTCCAACCCAATCTTCCTAGTTTGTAATGTAACTTAAAACTGATGCTACACGTTGTCTTTTCTCTTTTTCTGACAGTTTGCACCAAATCCAATTTTGAACTTTCAAAATAAATTAAGATCTGATTCTTCTTCATGGCCACTAATGCCACTATCATATTCTCAAATTATATCCATCCACCCATACATATATATATATGATTGCAGTCGTCCTCTAACTTCCACACCATAACCATGTTTGGTATGTAATAAGTACACTTTTCCTACACCATTTTAGTGTTTCTTCTGTTATTTCTATTTTATTTCCATTGATTTCATCTTTGGCCTTTAGTTCTTTGGAAACTCTCATATTCATAGTCATAGACCACTGGTCCTTTAAATTAGAACCAAAGCAGTATGTTAGCTCTATACACCACTGATTTCACAGTGGTACAAAAATACTAAAAGAAATCATATTGACAATGGGAAAATTATGTTTGGGCATCTGCCTCACTATAGATTATACTGTATTTGTTTCTTGACAAAAGGTAATGTTAGAAAACATCCAACTGTGTTTTTCATAGATGATGAACAAACCTGCTGCCAAAACATAGACAAACAAATTGTGCTCATCAAGCATTAATTCTACCATCTGTAAAATGAAACATATTTTAAATCTACTTGAAAATCTATGAAACCAACGGTAAAATTATTACTTGTCACTTTAAATTCCTAGAAAATTTGGCAAACATATTTTGGCCTGTTTCCTTATGAGGAATAATAATTCCTTATCTCCAAAATTATTAAGAAATTTGAAGTTTACCTCAGAGAAAATTAGTTTAAATCCATAGTTTCTACCTTCAGTATAAAATTTTACTTCAGATCGATTAGTGTGAACATTGGAAGATTCAACACCATGAACATTAGAGTTAGGAAGATAATCCTCAATTAGTCTAAGTGTGTTTATGATCTCATAGTGACAAAGATGATGAAACAAATTTTCCTTTGTAAAATGAACACAGAAACCAAACCTTTTGAAAATAAAGGTACAAAATCTAGAACAACAGATAAAGAATATAGCAATAATAATTCACCATTTATTGAACTGTACCTCCGTACCAAGTCTTAATGTTTGTCAAGTTACTATCATTATGTTACCTAAATCTTACAATAATTGAACACACATCTACTTAATTCCATAGTCACTATTCTAACCAACTCTATCATATTCTCTTGGAAAATAATGGTAATAGCTTAACAACAAGCTTTTCTCACATATTTTCTCATTTAAAACTGCCAATAGCCAGACGTGGTGGCACACACCTGTAATCTCAGTAGCTTAGGAGGCTGTGGCAATAGGATTGCAAGTTCAAAGCCAGCCCCAGCAACTTAATTAGGCCCTAAAAATCTTAGTGAGAACCTGCCACAATAAAAGCAAAAACAAAAACAAAAATGGGCTGGCAATATGGCTCAGGGGGTAAGCATCCCTGGATTCAATCCCTTGTACAAAAAACAAAACAAAACAAAAAACCTGCCTGTAACTCTGCAAAGTATTTAACCATGTTGAAGACAAAGGACTCAAAGCATACAGAGAGTATTCCAATTTCACAATGTCAGTGGTAGACTTAAATCCAAAGGCCATACTTAGATTCCATTTTTTCAAAGCTTCAAAAAGAGAAGGTATCTGAAATAATAATTCCAAAATTCTGGAAAACTAGGGTCTATCATATCTATCAAAAATGTAATGTACTCTTTTCTCTTAAAAGAGAAATAAAAATAAACAAAAGTTAATAGTGGTAGTTATTTGAGACAGAACAGTCCTTGCTACAGAAGTATTTGTGAGGAACCAAATATATATAAAACTCATTATAATGATGAGTAAGTATACCATAAAGAAGATAACTGGAAAAGAACATATGCAAATATTCAATCAGGAAAATAAAAAATATTCAATGTTTCAAACAGAATGAATACTTAATGATGGGTGTTGTTACATAGATGTTAGAAAGGCCGAAAGAACCACAAAAGGTAAACTGAGTTATAGTGGGGATCCTCAAGACCAAAGTATTAATAACTTACTATGGGACTCAGAAAAACTGTTATTCTCATAATGAAAGTTTATTACAATAAAAGTATTCATCAAATCACCCCAGTTCGTACAGCTATTATCCTAAAAACAAAAACAAACAAACAAAAAATCTGTTAAGGTGTGGAGAAAAAGAAACTCTTATACACTGTTGGAGTGAATGTAAATTAGTACAAATATTATAATGAACAATACATGGGTTCTTTGTAAAACAAAAAAGTAGATCTACCACATTATCCAGTTATCTCACTTCTTAGTATTTTTCCAAAGGAAATGATGTCAGCTTATCAAAGAAATTTCTGCATGTCCATATTTATTGCAGCACTATTCACAATAGACAGAATATGCAAACAACTGAGGTGTCTATCAATGGACAGATAGATGGATAAAAAATATGAGGTATATAATATATACAATGAAATGTTATTCAGCCAGAAAGAAGAATGAAATCCTGATTTGCAGCAAAATGGACAGAAATGGAGAACATTACAGTAGATGATAATAATCTAGTGATGGAAAGAAGAGTACCATATGTCCTATGACCCTAATGTTCACTACGGGTTGGGAAGAGGAATGGGAGAGGATAAAGAGAGGTTGGATGACTTTGTGCTGTGTACTGAAATATTACACCAAACTCCATTAGTAGGGACAATTGATACATACTAATTAAAAATAAAGAACAGAGATTAAAATCAGCAAAAGGAAAAAGCATACTGGGTAGAAGTCCAGAAGAAACCAGGCACAAATCTTCAGCTATCCTCTCCCAGTGGGCATGCAGGCACACAGTAACTGCCCTCAGCTACTCGGGGCGCATGGGGTGGGGTGGGGGGAATTTTTTAATTTTTTTTTTAAGAGAGAGAGAGAGAGAGAGAGAGAGAGCGAGAAAGAGAATTTTTTAATATTAATTTTTTAGTTTTCGGTTGACACAACATCTTTATTTTATTTTTATGTGGTGCTGAGGATTGACCCAGCGGCCCGCGCATGCCAGGCCAGCGCACTACTGCTTGAGCCACATCCCCAGCACCAGGACATGTATTAATCAAAAATAACATCATCAGCCTTTGCTGTCTCATTAAACTAATACTTTAAAGCTCAAAGCCACAGGCATTCAAAAGCAGATGTTTACTGTAAATCACATTGTTAGCATAACTATCTGATCATACTTTATGCCCTAAGGCTTGAAAGATAAAGAAATAGGCCTATTAGATTATTCCAAGGGCTCAGAATTCATCCCTCCTTAGCCCAGCCCAGAGCCCTTCCTGAAGACAGACCTCTCTTGTGTCAGGAATTCAGAAACCTAGGGTCTAGGCCTGAGTTAAACTTTTCTGCACTTGAAGTAGCTCAGATACAGTGCTATCAGGAGATAGTAATGTTCTGTCTGGAATTGGCATAGCAAAGAGAGAGCTTGAGGAAACATCTACATAGATGGTGCTTAGAGAGATTGGTGGTGTGCAGGGAGTATAAATCTGCAACTGAGAAGCATTGGAGTGGTTTAGCTGTTTTGTTTTGAGAAGCTGTAGTACAACTGGTACTGGGAGAGGCAGAAGGTGGAACAACAGAGCTACAATTCTCTGGAACAACACTACTAAGAACTGAAAATAAGAAACCCCTCCCCACATTCTCTTTCCTTTTCATTTTCCTCTGATACCTCCCTTAGGCCTTTCTCTCTAATGCCTTTCTGGCAAAAAAAAAAAAAAGAGTCTTCAGAAATGTATTATCCAGGCTCCTTCCTTGGAAGAGAGTCAGTAGATGTATCATTCTTGTAAAAAAGAGAACAGTTAAACATCATTTCCCTAAAACTTTCCTTTCCATTCCCCAAAACATAACCAAGTCCAGGGAGCAACAAAAGTGGGCCCTGCCTGAAATGCCCAGGTAAGAATGATCTTGAAGACTAACTTGCACTACCTGGAAACAAGGGAAAACCAATGTGATCTGTAGAAACTGCTTTCTTGCCAGTATCACAATATAACTGTTGCTTGAAATGCTGGTCATGCAGTGGAAATCAATCAAGCTAATGATGTAACTGTTTATGAAGCCTAACCTATAAAGCCCCTCTCCCTTTGAAAACTGGCAATAATAAAGCACTGTGGAGCAGATAAGTGCTCATCCAGTGGTCACCACTGGACAAGTTGCCATAAGAGATGGCGATGCAGCTTTCTGGAGAAGCACTGAGAGGTAGGGAGTTGCTACCTGTCCAAATCATTGCCACTGGACCTTCCTCATAAGCAATTGCCAGGAAAACTTGTGCCTCACGTGCCATTTCCTGGTGTCTTCTTTGGTCTCCATGTAACCTATTGTACTGTTCTAGGACAAATGCATCATGGACAGTAATAATAGGTAAATAAACTTCATACTAACATACAGAAAACTACTAGTTAACAGCAAAACCCAACTTAACAATTTCATTTTCTTTTGGACCAATGATCATTCTACCATATCCTGATAACTAAACTGGTGAGAAAAGTGATTAAGCAGATTGATATTTGGATCACCAAAGGAGTACTATATAACCTCCAGTTTTTCAGATTTAAAATTATAATTCCTTAACAAAACAAAACAAATTGTATTAGAAATCTTATATCCTTCTCAACTTTTTCTTTGACCTTAGAGGACTCATAATTACCCTTGGTTTCAGTGTCATTATCTACAAAGTGAATGATAAGAACTATGAGTTCATTTTCAAGTTAAGATCTGAACTCACCAATATGGACACTCAAATTCAATTTGCTAAATAAGCAATGCATTGAATGTATATTCTTTTTAACTACTTGGTTTTGGTTGATCTGCTTTTCTTTTGCTTTCAAAAGAGTGTAGTAAGGAAAATTAAAATATTCTTTGCTTTGCAGGTAGAGAGTAAGGGGCAAAGAGTTCAGGAAAGTACCACCTGCTCATTCTAACTGATGGATGATTTCTTTCTTTAAGACAAATATCTCTAGGTGAAAAGACCATCTGTTGTCCAAATGTATCTGCAATCTGTCTGTTGGGGACAATATAACTGCCAGCACCACGTGTTAAATGCACATATGTTTTCAAATTCTTTTCTACAAAATATCTTTACAACATGTTTACATCCATGTCAGTCCTTTGCTTGTGGAAGAATAACCGTTCTTGAGTTTGGGTAGTTTATAACAACTTCCAGAAAAAAATAAGGTTTTTAAAGTTTTCATATTTTAACATATTTCATATAATATGTAGTCATAATTTCTGGCTATAGGAGTAGAATATGCAGGTTTAATAATCATGCCAGGTCATCCTAGATTGAGTCGAGTATTACATATCAAAGGATTGACCCTGTGTTTTCCCATTTAGTGGCACATTTATTCAATTTCTAGCATATTTATCCAACATAATTATTTTAATCACTTGGACAAGTTCCAAATATTCAACTTGCTCTCACACAAAGATCTGTGTATAATGAAAGAATTTCAAACTCAACTTTGTAAAAGTGAATTTTCCTGGAAATAATTGGATCCACACACATTAATAGAACTTTACACAGGTTACTGATCAAGATTGTACAATAAAATGATATAAATACCCAGGTACTTCTCACCTCACTGAGAAATGGGTAATTACTTACTCATTATCTATAAAGTTAAGAGAAAGTGTCCATTTAATTTCTAAATGCTTTCTTATAAATATCATATTTGTATGTGTGTTTTAGAGGTTAAAGTGGTTGGTTGTATTAATTTTTTCCTGACAAAGAGAATGACTTCATGATTGGCTTGAAAGGTAAACAGGTTACAGATTGCATAAGAATTTAATGTTCCTTCTTATTCAATCTCAGGTACTCACCTCTCTTCTCATGTCAACCGTAAATTTAATGCTCTTTGTTTAACTATGTACCATGTTGAACAGGTTATATATGTATAACATATTTCTGAATTGCTGATGACAAAGGGAATCAAATTGGAAAAACATCATTTACTTCTGTGAAAGAAGTTCATAATAAACTCTAAGTTTTATTTTTTATTTTTTGAAAAATGAAACGAATTTGTATCCTATTTTGCAAGTTTTTCATCATGTTTGTTAATTCTTTTTTTTTCTTTTAGTGTACCTAAAACTTCTCACCTTTATTTCCCTTGCTTAGTAATTCTTGGTTATGAACTTTTTCCTTAATAATACATGGACATAAAACCTTTAGAAACATGTCTTTTTTTTCTTTTATTTTTCTTATTTTTTTCTAAAATTCCATTAAGGGTTTGTGGCTTATAGCAAATTTTAAAATAATCCTGTGGAGGAATTAAGATACACAAAATGATAGATTCTTCAGAATTTCAGATTCCATGGTTTGAGTAGAAATTTCATCTTGTTTCTCAAATTCTGTGATATTTTGAGAGGACATAATTCTTTTATTTATTAATGTCTAAGAAAATAATCTGTAACAACATTATTTTGTATGTAAATTCAAGTGATAACATCTCTGCTTCCTTCTCACAGTGGATTAATAATATTTTATGCATGATGTTTGCAACAGGTTTATAAAGGTGAACAAATGCAATTATTTTTTTTTTTTTACTATGTAGCCCCTTATGTACTTATACTATAATTTGGACCTTAAATGTCCTCCAGAAAGTCATTTTATCTCAAAGTTTGTTTTCTAGTCTATTGCCCTGTATGGAAGTTGAAGAACCTTTAAAATGTGGAGCCTAATGAGAGCTTGTAGGTCATTGGGCATATGACCTTGAATGGGATATGGAAACCTTGGTTCCTTCTCATCTCTGCATTTGTTTGTTTGATTTCTGGATGCCATAAGATGAACAGGATTCGTCTTTCATACATTTCTGCCATGATGTACTGCCTTACCACAGGGCTAAAAGCAATGGGGCTGATGATGGACTCCACTTCTAAAACTGTCAGCCAAAATAAACCCTTTCTCTTTTTAAGTTGATTCACCTCTGATATATTTGTTACAATAATATAAAGGTAACTTATACAATTTAGAAATGAATTGGGTTGACTGTCTTCTTTGCTACAATTGCACCAAGTCCTCTTTCCTTACAATTTGGGCTGTCTTGTTGTGAATGTTTTATCCTGAAGTGTGTCATTTAAATAGAAATTACTCATTCATGATACAGTTCATGAGCTTTTATAGACACCCTTTGCTTCTACATCTGATTTATTCAATCTCTGATTGAAGATCTATTACTGAAGATCAATATTGACTCACATAAACAAGACCTCACTTGACAGATGGGAAAAAAGATCTAACAATAACAAACACTATAATGATTCTGTCCTACACATAAGCCAGAGGATAGTAAACAGAAGCACTATAAAATCAAAGTTTTCAAAGTAACAACAAAAGCAATGTAATTCAATCTTTTATCTGATGCTCTAATTCCTTTTATACCTTGTCTGTAAAGGAGTTGGTAAACTCTGAGCTTGGAGATGTCTAGGGAAGGAGAACACTGTTTCCTTCCATGCTGACTCAGAAGCTTGCTACACTACAACTTCTACTTCACGTTGCTGTGAAGATTTCAGAGTGATGCTAATCTCTTCCTAAGTAAACCTTTTAATCACTTGAGGAATATTGCAAATATTCTCTTTTTATACATAAATCTCTCAAATTTGAACAATGCTTTATATTTATAGTTCAATTGGTATTGTAGTCCCAGTTTTCTGTAATGTAAATTCTGTAACCAGCACAGTTGAGCTGGACTCCTTCTTCCATTAGAAACATGTTTTTCTATAGAAGCCAGATATCATGTCACACCCAGTTCCTTTACTGCCTTGTATTGCACTTACCCTACCTCAAATTTCTGTCAGAGGCAAAATAAAGCTTACTCCTAAAAGATATCATACCTGAGCTGTCAAAACCTAAGAATTTTATTTTATATGGCAAAATACGCTTCAAAGATGCAATTAGATTACAGACATTGAGATGGGGAGATTGTACTCAATTATTGGGGTGGTACTAATATAATCACAATGGTCCTTACTAGACGAAAGCAAAAGGATCTGAGTCAGAAAAGAGGATGGCATGACAAAGACAGAAGGCAGGATGATGCTAATGTTGGGGTGGTGGAGGCATCCTCTAGAATCTGGAAAAGGGTAGAACTTCTCCTCAGAGTCTTCAGATGGAACACAGCACTGCTGACACTGCTGACATTGATTTTATCCCCTGAGGTCAACTGTGAGTTTCTCACCTTTGGAACTAAAGAATAAATGATCTGTTATTTTAAGTTTATGGATTCTTGTTGTAGCAGTATTTGGAAGCTAGCACAATTCCTAATACAGCTTCATCCATATTGCTTCTAACCATGTAGTACTTAAGAAATTTATTCTATATTCCTATAAAGCAAGTTACATTCATTATATTTAAATTCTAGGTCATTCGATTCATCTCATATCTCTATTCTTTCAATACATTTTAAATGTTTATTTTGACCTCATGTATTAGCCTTATCACAATGCAATTTACCAAAACTCTAAAAGTAAAATATGATGGTTAACAGTAAAATGTTCTGTAAATAACAGAACTTGATATATATGAAATGAAATTGTGGATTCATGTACAACATGAATTAATCAGGTGCCATTTTTCAAGAACTATCATTTTTTCAATTACAAAAAAGAATATTTCATTCACTATCATGTTAAATGCTATAACCTCTACCCTATTTTGTCTTTGTTATCTTTGTATATAAAATTACTGAACTGTGGTCAAGTACCAATTTGCCTAACAATACATAGTTGGCTAGAAAATGTTGAAGGTGGGAATCAACTCTTTTTGACTTTTTTATTTTTTTTTTTTTTTGGTTCTTAGCAAAATCCTATGAATAAAAATACTTGACATATATTAATAGCCATATTTTTCATCAGTAAAACTAGGTGATTTCATTATTTAACACAATACAATTTCAGAACTTTCATTTTGAAATATTCAATAGAACAGAAAATGATTCTCAATAAAATATTAACAAAGTAAAACAGAAATATCAAACACTACCTAACTTTTATAATGACTATTTCATTTAAAAATTGCCAGTCAATTGATAGACGGTCAAGCAAGCCTTTATTCTTTTTGTTGATCTGTATATCTCAGCTGAAACACATATTTGTTTCAGTCTCATTCTGGGATAAAATACTTTTAAATTGACATGCATATCTAAAAAACAAATAGGGTTGTGAATAGTATTTCATCAATACTAATTTAAAAGAATGAAATGTTATCTTCAAAATATTCAGGTCACTATAATTATCTATCTTGATTGATTGGGAAATAGATTTTAAAAATAAAAAATAGATATAAAGTAACATGGGTCAGGTATTATTAGGTAGTGTTCCATGAACAATTAGTTGCTATGCAACAATCTTTAAACTAACTGAAAATAATTTTATAAGAAATAATATTCTTTTACTGAACTCAACTTATGCATATATAAGTAAGAAATGTGCAATGTTACCCCAATTCTAGCTTTTTTGTATGTATCTTTAATATGATTTTGTTGCATGAAAAAAGAGTGCCTTATTTGACTATTAATCACATGTCATTATGAGCTTTGGATGGATATCATGTCTATCTATAAGAAGATAAAAGCTGAGGACAGAAATAACAGTATTTCTTTTATAATTTTTTTAATTATACATGACAGTAGAATGTATTTTGATATATCATAAATACTTGGAGTATAACTTCCCATTTTGTGGTTGTACATGATGTGGAACTACACTGGTCATGTATTCATATATAAATATAAGAAAGTATGTTAGATTCATTCTGTCTTTCCCATTCCCATCCCCCCTTTCCCCCACTCCACTTTGTCTAATCCAGTGAACCTCCCCTTTCCCCTCCCCCCACCCCACCTATTGTATGTAAGTCTTCATCTCCATATCAGAGAGAATATTCAGGCTTTGGTTTTCTGGGATTGGCTTATTTCACTTAGCATGATAGTTTCCATTTCCTTTCATATACTGACAAATATCATAATTTTATTCTTTATGGCTGAGAAGTATTCTATTGTATATACCACATTTTTTTTCATGTGTTGAAGGGCAGCTAGCTTAGCGATTGTGAATTGAGCTACTATCAACATTGATGTGGCAGCCATTACTTTAGTATGCTAATTTTAAATCCTTTGGGTATATACTAAGGAGTGGAATAACTGGGTCAAATTATAGTTCCATTCCAAATTTTCTGAGGAACCTATATACTGCTTTCCACAGTGGTTGCACCAATTTGCAGTTCCACCAGCAATGTATGAGTGTACCTGTTGCCCCACATTCCTGCCAACACTTATTGTTACTTATATTCTTGATAATTGCCATTCTGACTGGAAAGAGATGAAATCTCAGGTGTAGTTTGAATTTGCAATTCTCTAATTGCTAGTGATGTTGAACATTTTTTTGTATATTGTTGACTGATGGTATTTCTTCTTTTGTGAAGTGTTTGTTCATTTCCTTTGCCAATTTATATACGAGGGTATTTGTTTTCGTGTGTGTGTGTGTGTGTGTGTGTGTGTGTGTGAGAGAGAGAGAGAGAGAGAGAGAGAAGTGTTTTGAGTTCTTTATATATCCTTCATGTTAATGCTCTATATGAAGTGCGGGTGGTAAATTTTCTCCCATTTTGAAGGCTTTCTTTTCACACTCTTCAATGTTTCCTTTGCTGTGAAGAAGCTTCTTAGTTTAATACAATTCCATTTATTGATTTTACTTCTTGTACTTTAGGAGTCTTGTTGAGGAATTGGGTTCCTAAGCCAACATGATGGAAGTTGGTCCTACTTTTTCTTCTTGTAGGCACAGGAACTCTAGTCTAATGCCTAGGTCCTTGATCCACGTTGAATTGAGTTTTATGCATGGTGAGGGATAGGTGTCTAATTTCATTTTGTTACATATGGATGTCCAATTTTCCCAGCACCATTTGTTGAAGAGGCTATCTTTCTCCGATGTATATTTATGAAGACTAGTATTATATAACTGTATTTAGGTGGGTTTGTCGCTGTGTCTTCTATTCTGTACTATTGGTCTTATATCTGTTTTGGTACCTATAAGTTACTGATTTAATATTCAACAAACCATCTTAAATGTTATCTGCCATCTTATGAGATAAGTTTCACTTTTCTGTACTTCCTCTTACCCAAACTCCCGCTACCCCCATTAGTGACCTACCTCATGGTACCATAACCTTAAGCCAATCCCAGAAGGACATGACCCCTTTGCTCTGGAAAGCCCCATGGTACCATCGACCTAAGCCAATCCCATGCTATGTGCCACCTGTCTAGCTCTGATGCGAGCACCCCCAAGACTAGCCCATAGTGCTACAACTACAACTCCAAATACCTACCCTACAAAACCTAAACACCCAAATATCCTGGGGCCTCTTTCTCCTATAGAGGGATGGCTTTTATTTGTTAGCTCTGAAAAATGAACTCTCATGTGTATCTCTACCTGGTTTCTGTCTTTCATTTCTTGTTTACCTGTCTCTTGTTCCTCACTTTTCCTTCAGTACCAATATATCATGCTATTTTTTGTTACTATAGCTCTGTTGAATAATTTAAGGTCTGGTGTTGTGATGCCTCCTTCTTCACTTTTCTTGCAGAGAATTAATTTGGGTATTCTGGGCCCTTAGTTTTCCAAATGAATTCATGACTATTTTTACTATTTCTATGAAGAACATCACCGGAAATTTAATAGGAATTGTATTAAATCTGTATAGCACTTTAGGTAGCATGGCTATTCTGACAATATTAATTCTACCTTTTGAAAAGTATGGAAGAGCTTTCCATCTTCTAAAGTCTTCTTTGCTTTCATTCTTTAGAGCTTTATAGTTTTCAATGTAAAGATTTTTCCCTTCATTTGTTAGATTGCTTCCTAAATGTTTTATTTTTTGAGACTATTGTGAATCTGATAGTTTTTTCTATTTTTCCTTTCAGTTAATTCATCTCAGACATATTGGAACACAAATGATTTATGGGTATTAATTTTATATCCTGCTACTTTGCCAAATTTACTTATAAGTTCTAGAAGTTTTCTAATGGAGTGTATGGGGTCTTCTAAATATAGAATTATGTCATCAGGAAATATGGTTAGTTTAAATTCTTCTTTTTCTATTTATATCCCTTTTATTTTTTTTTTCTAGTTTCCCTCCCTAGAGTTTCCAGGACTATGCTGAATAGAAGTGGTGAAAAAGGGCATCCCTGTCTTGTTTCAATTTTTTAAGGGAATGCTTTCAGTTTTTCTCCATATTGGCCTTGGGTTTAGCATATATAGCTTTTACAATGTTGAAGAATGTTTCTACAATCTCTAGTTTTACTAATATTTTAAAGATGAATGGATGTTGTAGTTTGTGAAAAGCTTTTTGTGCATCTATTGAGATAATCATTTGATTTTTGTCTTTAAGTCTAATGATGTGATAAATTATGTTTATTGATTTCTGTATATTAGCCCAACCTTACATCCCTGGGATGAACCCCACTTGATCATGGTGCACTATCTTTTTAATATGTTTTTGTATGGGATTTGCCAGAATTTTACTTGAAATTTTGCATCTATGTTCATTAAGAATATTGGTCTGAAGTTTTCTTTTCTTAATGTGTCTTTGGTTTTGGTATCAGGGTAATACGAGCTTCATAGAATGAGTCTGCAAGTGTTCCCTTCTTTTTTATTGCATGGAATAATTTGAGAAGTATTGGTATAAGTTCTTTGAATTTGGTTGAACTTGGATGAGAATCCATCTGTTCCTGGGCTTTTCTTTCTTGGTACACATTTGATGGCATCTTCAATTTCAGTGATTGAAATTGATCTGTTAAAAATTTCAAGGGTAGGCCCAGGTCAATCCTGCCACTGGAAGAGCCCCACTGGAGCTCAGGCCCAGCCCAGACCTGCCTCGCTTACCTATGTGGGAACCAGGGCACAGGGTAAGCCCAGGTCCATCGTGGCATCTGCAGATACCCACCAAAGCTCAAGCTTGGCCCAGATCCACCTCACTGACCTGCACAGGAGACAGGGCCCAGGATAGGCCTGGTTCCATTCCCACAACCACCACCTAGGAGCCCAGGTCTAACACATTTCTATATTGAGACACTGCAGCCATCCCCAAAGGGTACCCACACAGTAGACTTGTACCTTGAGACAAAAGACAGGACCTTGAAGCAGCTATATCTTAAAGCAGGCATCCCAAAGCCAGTGTAAGGCCTATCCTTTCAGCCCCATCCTTCTTGGGGTAACTCCACTGCCATCTTGAATTACCTCTTGCTATTGCCTCCACCTATAGTTGCAATAGCATCCATCCTGGGATACCAGCAGGTGGAAGCCCAATGCCAAGGTAAGATACAGTTAATCTGCACAGATACTATAAGATTATAGGGCAGAAACTGTAATACCTCAGATCCACACCATAAGTAAGGAAATCCCATAGACAATATGAAAAAACAAGGGAGGAAAGTGCCCAAACAAACCAGGATACCACAATAACAGAACCCATGGACAGTGAAGTTGATGAAATGTCAGAGAAAGTGTTCAAAATGTCATAATTAAAATGATCTGTGAAATAAAGAATGACCTAAATGAGCAAATACAGGCAAAAATTGATTACTTGAAACAAATGATAAGGGAGCAAATACAGCAACCATTGATGACACCAATAAATAGATAAGAGAGCAACTATAGGCATCCATCAATCACACCAAGAAAGAGATAAGGGAGCAAATACAAGTAACAAAAGATTGCTTTAAGTAAGAAATGGAAATTCTGAAGGAAAATAAAATAAGAAATCCTTGAAATGAAGGAAACATTAAACAAAATAAGAAACTTAATAGAAAGCATGACCAACAGACTAGATAACTTAAAAGACAGAACAACAGATAATGAAGACAAAGTATACAATCTGGAAAATAAAGTTGAACACACAGTGAAGATGGTAAGAAAACATGATCAGAACATCCAAGAATTATAGAATAGCATTAAAAGACCAAATCTAAGAGTTATTGGGATAGAGGAAGGCACAGAGTTTCAAACCAAAGGAATGAACAATCTATTCAATGAAATAATATCTGAAAACTTCCCACACCTGAAGAATGAATTGAAAATCAAATACAAGAGACTTACAGGACACACAATGTAGAAAATCACAACAGATCTACACCAAGGCACATTGTAATAAACATGCCTAGCATACAGAATAAGAACCCAATTTTAAAAGCCACAAGAGAAAGGAATCATATTACATATAGGGGAAAACCAATTAGGATGTCTGCAGATTTTACACCCAGACTCTCAAAGCTAGAAGAGCCTAGAATAACATATGCCAAGCTCTGAAAGAAAATAACTGCCAACTAAGAATTTTCTATCCAGCAAAATTAAGCTTTAGACTTAATGACAAAATAGAAACCTTCCATGATAAACAGAAGTTGAAAGAATGTACAACTACAAAGCCTACACTACAGAACATCCTAGACATAATAATATTCCATGATGAGGAAATGAAAAACAAAACAAAACAAACAAACAAACAAAGAAAATCAGGAACATAAATCACTAAAGAAAAAAATCAGCCAAAGGAGTAAACAAGTCAAGTTAAATATCAAAAATAAACAAAAATGTCTGGGAATACAAATCATGTCCCAATAATAACTCTGAATGTTAATTGCCTAAACTCATCAATCAAAAGACAGAGACTGGCAGATTGGATTTTTTTTTTTTTTAAAAAGGACCCAACAATACGCTGCCTGGCAGAGACTCATCTCATAGGAAAAGACATCTACAGACTGATTGTAAAAGTTGGGAAAACCATTCCACTCACATGAACTGCATAAGCAAGAAGGGGTTTTCCATCCTTATATAAAAAAATGTAGACTTGAAGCCAAAGTTAATCAAAAGAGAAAAAGAAGGATATTTCCCACTGCTTAAGGGAATCATTCATCAATAAGACATAACAATAATCAATATATATGCCCCAAACAATGGAGTATCTACATTTGTCAAACTCTTTTCAAATTCAAGAGTCAGAAAGATCACAATATAATAATTATGGGTTACTTTAACACATTTCTGTCACCACTGGATAGATCTTCCAAACAAAATATAAACAAAGAAACTATATAACTCAATAATACAATCAATAACTTAGACTTAACTTAACTATATATATATATATAACTATATAACTCAATAATACAATCAATAACTTAGACTTAACTTAAGTGTATATATATATACACTTAACTTATATATATATATATATATATATATATATATATATATATATGAGAGAGAGAGAGAGAGAGAGAGAGAGAGAGAGAGAATATCATCCTTCAACAAGCAAATACATTTTCTTCTCAATAGCACATGGATCCTTCTCTGAAAATAGACCATATATTATGGAACAAAGCAACTCTTAGCAAATACAAAAAGTAGAGACACTACCCTGCATTCTATCAGATCATAATGGAATGAAATTAGAAATCAATGATAAAATAAAAACTAGAAGCTATTTCAAAACCTGGAAACTATATAATAAGCTATTGATTAAACAATGGGTTGCAGAAGACATTAAAAAGGAGATTACAATATTTCTAGATGTGAGAATAATAATACAACATATTAAAATCTCTGGGACACTATGAAGGCAGTTCTAAGAGGAAATTTCATTGCATGGAGTTCATTTCTTAAAAGAAGAAAAAGTGAACAAACAAATGACCTATCATTATATCTAATAGCCCTAGAAAAAGAAGAAAAAATCAACACCAAAAGCAGTGGAAGACAGGAAATAATTAAAATCAAAGCTAAAATCAATTAAATTGAAACAATTGACAAAACAAAAAATTTGTTCTTTGAAAAAGACATAAAATTGATGAATGAGAGGGTTAGCAGGTAGGAAGTGAGGATATAGAGTTGTTAGATCTTAGGAAGAGTGAGAGATGAATCTAAAGAGGTTGGCTTAGCAGCAGAAGAAATGAGATAAAGTGATTTGGGGGAGACAAGTACTTGGGAAATAATAGAGAGTCCAACAAACAAACAAACATAAAAATTACAAAAAAAAAAAAATAGAAAATGTAAAAATAGGAGATAAAAGAATATAGAACACAGCTGTAATAAGCTATTCAGATATCCCAGGCCTCAGTAGCGCAATTCATGGAAAGTACTAGGTTTCACAAATATTGGGGAGGTGAGGATGTGTGGAGAAAGAGAGAAAAGAAAAGAAAAAATAGAGAGAAAATTTTAAAAATAGAAGACAAATGTAAGGATTGTTTTTGTTGTAGATCAGTATCTTTCCTGCTTTCCTTCTCATCCATGGGGTTGTCATTTGTTGTTGGTGTCTCCACCCTCAGGATGGTGAAGGTTATTAGGGTGGGAAGGTTGCTCTTCACAGTAGAGCTCCTGGAGGTGGGGTATAGCACTTGCTGGTCCCCAAGGGGAGACTGCATCCCCAGGAACTCCTTTGAGGATCATTTTGTGATGTGATCACCTTGTCTTATATCCGTATATTTCCTGTAGACCTCACAATTCTTGGTCTCTAATTTAGTCTCTAAACTCTATCTCACTCACTCTCTTCCCTTTCTACTTCCCCATCTCTCCAGAGGTCTTGTGGGTTGCACTCTGGGAGCTGCATTCCTATTGCAGGGAGCTGTTTTATATTGGGCAGTTCAGGACCAGTATTTTCAAGCTACAGACTGGCTGTGTAGCCACAAGCACAAGTTACTGTGGAAAGAAAGGGAAGTTGGGGACTATAGGTACCTTGATATTGATATTGCTTCTAGGCCCCAGTCATTGTCCCAAGCTGGGAGTTTCTCCAACTAAAGATGACAATAAAAATGTCCCAAGATGAAGGCAGCTGCTTTTAGAGATGGCGTGTCAGGTTGGGTCAGGCTGGGTGATGGCTTTGGGTAATGTGTTCAGAGATGAAGCTCTATGGCATGCAGTATTGTAGCTGGTAGCTGTGTTCAGACCCTGTCCAATGTCCCTACTTGCAGTCTACCATGAGTAGGGGACTATGGCAGTGGTTGCAGTATCCCAAGATGAAGGCAACCAAAGGAGCCCCATGTCAGTAGATGGGGGTCCATATGGGAGTGGCAGATGGAAGTCCTCAGTATGGGGAGCTGTGGGTCCTGAGTGGGTGCAGTGGCTAGAGGTTCTGTGTGGGTGAGTGGCTGGGAGTTCTGCACTGATGCTGTGTGCTGGGAGCCTGCATGGCATGGCAGCCAGGATTCCTGTGTGAGAGCAGCTGTCAGGGGTCTTCTAATAACTTGTAGAGAAACAGTATTCCCACTACTTGAATCCCAGGTCACAAGGCCATACAGAATGCAGCCTCCTTCTAGCCTACTATCTTGGATCCCCTTTATTTCTTCTGAAGGCAATAAATATTGAGTATGTTATGTGGAGCAGGCTTCCTAGTTGTGAATCCTTTTGATTTTTATCAATTCTGAGTTTTAATTTTACTGGGTATATTATTTCTGGCTTGCATCCATTTTCTTTCAGAGTTTAATACATATTATTCCCAAACCTTCCAGCTTTAAGGATCTGGGTTGAAAAATCAACTGAGATCTGGATTCCTTTCCCTGTAAAAATGGCTTATTTTTTTTTTCCTCTGGCAGCCTTTAAAAATTTATGCTTATTCTGTATAGTATGCATTTTTACAACAATGTGCCTTGATGTGGGTCTGTTATGATTTGTATATTTGGGGGTACTATAAGCCTCCTGTATCTGATTTTTTAAATTTTATTCTTTAGGTTTGGGAAATTTTCTGATATTATTTCATTGGAAAGATTGTGCATTACTTTTGTTTGTATGTGTGAGCCTTCATCCAGCCCAATAAATCTTAAATTCAGTCTCTTCAGGTTATCCCAAATTTCTTGGAAGTTTTGTTCATAGTCTCTTAACATCTTTTCCCTCATGGTCAACCTTATTTTCAAGATTAAATATTTTGTTTTTATTGCTTGAAACTCTGTCTTCTAAGGAGTCTAGTCTGTTGGTGAGGCTTTCCATTAAATTTTAACTTTGATTCATTCATTCCTTCATTTCAAGGATTTTATCTTGATTTTTTTTCAGAATCTCTATCTCTTTCCTTAAGTAATATTTCACTTCCTATATTTGCTGTCTAACATCACTTCTTACATTGGTCTCTACCTCATAGATTAGTTTAAATGTACATTCTAAACTTCTCTGACATTTCTTCTATTGTGGTAGTAATGGATTCTGTTATAAAAATATCTTGGTTTATTTGAGGCATTCTCTTCCCTTGTTTTTCATGTTGTTTGTTTGTCTAAGCACCTAAGAGTATGGATGTGAGGCAGTAGAGTTTCTGCCCTGTAGAACTATAGTGCCCCTGAAAGTTTCCATTACTTCACTATTTAGGGAGGAGAGAAAAAATTAAAACAACCAATGTAGACAATATTCAATATTAAACCAAAGAGTTCCTGCTATGGTATCTACAATATTGTCATAATAAACAGAAATTATAAGATCACTAATTACCTATTATAAAACAGTAAGTTTGCCAAATGGTTTACAGTTTTGGATGGTGCACAGGGAGAGAACAGATTGATGTAGGATGTAATGATTATGAAAGAGGAGGAGAGATAATAGAAGTAAAAATTAAAGGAAGAGTGAAAGGTACAACAATAGAGATTGTCTGTTAATAGAAGTAAGAAGAGAAAGAGATTCAAGGAAACAGAGAAGTGAGAAAATATATATAAAGTAAAAAATTTAAAAATTAAAAATAAAAAAATACAAAACAAAACTGAAATGCACTAACCAAACATTCTAGTCCTCAAAAAACTATTCCATGAAAAATACCTGGTTTTGAAAATGCTAAAAAGGATTAAAAAAAAAGTATGTTTAAATCTGTATAAGTATCCATGGACCATCACAATTAAGCAGAGAAAAGAAAAAAGGATTTAAAAAGAACTCAATGAAAAGAATTGTTTCTTCTGGGAGTTCAAAAAGATTGTTGGCTTCCTTTCTCAGCAGTCAGGTGGGGATGTCCAAAGGTTGATGCTTGCTCCACCCTCAGGCTGGGGGTGCTAGGGTGAGAGAGGTAATCCCGTAGGCCAAACTCCTGGAGAGAGGACTTAGACTCAGGTAGGCTCCAGTCCCTTCACTGGATGCCAATGGGTCTGAAGATTTCAAATCAATGTTCCTCCAGGGCCCTGCAGTTGCCAGTCCACACTGGAAGACTGCACTCCAGATTTCCCCCTGCATTCCACTCTTGTAATGGAGGAGCCATTCTTAGTCCGCAATGTCACCTGTGGAACTCCAATATTCCTGGCCTTGGATTAGTCTCCAAATTTAGTCTCTCCTTCTGCAACCCTTTCAAATTCCCAGTGAGGTTCCTCTCTCTCAGCTGGTCCTACAAGAAGCCAGATCAGAGAAAGCAGGGGAGAGCCAGGTAGGTTTCCACAAGCAGTTGTTCCCTGTGTAAACCTCTCTTCATGTTTGCTTTTCTCCTGGTCATTTAGGAACACTCTATGTCATGCTGGGTGGGTTTACCAAATGGTTTCTTCTTATGTCCTCTGCATGCCACCAGGAAAGACGCAGTTTCTTTCTAGTGTGCTTGTTCCTTTCAGTTTAGTTAGGCAGTGTCTTTGATCTCTCAACTCTCTGTACCCAGCCATGCCTCAGTGCTTCTAAAAATGCAGGTTCCTTTAATGTCCTTATCCCTCCACTTCACTCATGGAGGGACTGTTCTGATGGGTGCCTCAGGTTGGAGCACTGTTGTGGCACCGACAATTTCTTCCTCATTTTATTATTATATCCAACTTTCTGAGTCCTGATCTGCTTTGAGTGTCCAGTATTAAATTCCAGTAAAGTCTCCCTTTTATTTTCATTTATATTGCTGAGAAACTGTCTGTCTGCTTTCTTGGTTCCAAGCCATGGAGCAGCCAGGAAAGTGACCTGCTGTATTCTGCCATCTTGAAGCTGCCATTTAGTGTTGCTTTATCATTTATATCTGAGAAGCCTGATACACTAGAAAATACTCTCTTCTATAAAATAAATCATCTATATTTTAATGTAAATTAAACCCACATCTTTGGTAAATACTATAATACTTGTAAATACTATATTTAGCTCAAAATATCAACTCCTATTGAAGTAAACATACATTGTTCATGTTGAGCATTATTGAAATAATTTACTTTAGAGATAAATGTACAAATCCACTTAAGGGTTTTGATTTGGTCAAAATAATGTATTGATTTTCAATAAAGAATATCCATAATATATTTCGACTTCTGTTCTGAAAACAGAAGACCTATCATCATCATCTTAAAGAATGTTTTAGATATATCTCTACAATCCTAGTGATCAATTTCACACCAAACTCTTGTGTCAGCATGAATGTGACTTCAAAGATGATCACAGTAATAGCTCTCTTCTTATCTCTTATCCATAGTGATTTTCTTTCTGTGAAAAAAAAATAACAAATCATAAAATACATGTTTTTTTCTCAAAATATGCATGTATTATGAATACATAAGAATGGTCCTGTTAATACAACCATTCTTATAGATGATTTTTATGTTTTGAATATTTGTGCCCCTTCCTGGTTCAAATGTTGAACCCAAGTCCCAGTGTAATAGTATGAAAATAGGCTATGGTGTCTTTGGGAGGTGAATTGAGTCATGAAGTCTTCACCATCATAAATGGGATTAGTGCCTTTATGAAAAAGACCTAGGGGCTTGTTATCTCTCCTACTATAGCCATATAATGTATCACCACTAAAGTAAAAACCAAGTCATTAACTAGCACTGAATCTGCTGAAACCTGAACTTGGATTTTCTAGCCTCTAGAACTTTTATCAGTTCATTTTTGTTATTTATGAATTACTCAGTTTAAGGTACTTTTGTTATAGCAGCACAAACAGAGTAACACAATATTGTATGCACGATTTAGTGAATGCAAGAAAATTACACATAATTATGTTAAATTATATTTTCCCATAAGTATTTTTAAAATAATTTATTGGTTAGTGATATTATATGACATTAGATATATAACACATATAAAATACAAATTATAATTTAAAGCAATATGTTGAAATAAGGGAACCTGACTAGTGTTTCAGATGTGCACTTATGCACTGTTTGATCTTAGCCAAAACATGTCTTCACTTTAAGTTTATACAATCATCTATTAAATTGAATACATTAATGTCCACCATGCTTGGTTCCTATAGTGATTGGTCTGAAAAAGTAAGAACTTCATGATGATTCAGAAGAAAAAGAAAACAATAAAGTAAGAATAAAGATAGGACGGAAGGAAGAGAAGAAAGACAAAACCAGGAAGGAGAGAGTGAGAGAAAGGAAAGGAGTTGATGAAAGGAAGAGGTAATGATTGAGAAAAGAGACAACAGAGAGTAAATGTTCTGCATTAGAGTCCTGCTATGTGACAGTCACTATGCTAGTTTCCTCATGTCATCTAATTTAATGCTAATGATAGATCACCATAGACATTTTTTTATCTATACTAAAATTTTAAGTTTGGAGATTTACATGCCATGCCAGAGCCGTGATTTGAAAAAAAAAAAAAAAATATATATATATATATATATATATGGTTCGAATTCTGCTCTAACTACAATCCCATGCTCTTTTTTTAATATGATAAGCTACCTTTTTTGTTAACATTCAGGTAACAATAGCTTTATTTGTGAGAGTGGATAGTAGACATATCATAAATTCATGTACAGACGGTAATATCCAATTACCGTCATGTCAACATTTAACATATTTTATTGTCTTAAAATATTAAGAGGTATTTGGGGAAAATATGTCTTAAATCAAAGAAGAAGAAGGGTGAGGAAGAGGAGGAGGATGAGGAAAAATGTTGCAACTAAGCATATCTGAGTGTGGTTGTAGAAATTTTACACAGGACATGTAGCACAAGGGCAAATATCCTCAATAGATTTTTGCAGAATTTGTTAAGAATGCCAATTTTCTTTAAGATAACCATCTGCTCAGATAAGTAGAAAGAATTATAATCTGAACTATACTCAGATGCCCTGAATATATATACATTTTGTCCATTCAAGAATTTGGGGATTTTCTTAAGGGTTTCTTCTAAATTTAGAGACTGTCCTTTGATTTTACCATCTCTTTGTCACCACTTACTTAAAAATTATATTCAGCAATGTAAAATAGAGGCAAGAAATAAAACATAGAAGATAAACAGGCTATTCTAAATTGCCAATGAATTATCCTCAATCCTATCTAGATGAGCAGCAACATTCTTTTTCTTGTATAACATCCCAGGCCAACAGTTCCCCTGGCAATTTTAGGGTTTCTCTCCATCTGAGGATTTGGAGTCACATGTGACTATTGCTCAGGACGGTAGTTCAGTTCTCAGGTGAAATCAGAACCTGGTCTACCCCTTATAAACCATGAAAGCATGGGCTGCCACTACCTTTTTGCTATTTTCTCTTACCAAACATTCATCCCAGAGATGATCATGGATTCTTGTCTCTTCTTGTTCAAATAGATTTTGTTAAAAGAATTCTTGTTTCCAAAGTTTCATGGGAGGTATTAATTGAGATTCAGTTCGGTGTTATCTTCATTTGCAATGAATTGCCTTATTTTTTTCTCAATAAGTACCTTTACTCTACTCCAAGTCGATACTAGTTAGTACATCAGAATATAAATGAGTATTTCTCAGATAATCATAATTCACTTGCAAGACACTTTCTTTCTGAATAAGGGGGAGACACATTTTATGAAGTACTATCATATTGCTTTCTAAATATCATATCTGCTTCTCTAAATGCAGATAATAATCTCAGTCAATCAAGCAGGACTCCTTTGATTTGTAACTCTATTTTTATAAAATATTGAATGCTATCGATCAGCCCTTTTTAAAACTTTCTACTTTTCCCTTTTAAGACATCATTTGTCACTAACCCTATCTCTCTGATTGTTCTTCCTCAAGGGACTTTGTAGACTTTATAAACATTACCTTAAATGCCATTTTGGTTCCCATGGGCTGCTTTAGGGTCTTTTCTTTCTAGAAATTATTTCCTTAGGTAAAAACCAGCCTCATAGCATTAGCCAAAACCTACATACTAACATATTTAAAAAAAAAAAAAACTACATCCTTATTCTAAATCTCCTCCTGAATGCCAAGATTCCCAGTTTATCTTTCCCTATTGTCTTAAACATATATTTGTATATACCTCCATATATACAAAGATAGATATTGATTGATAAATAGATAGGTGATAGATCTCTATGATGTATAGATAGATAATGGATAGGTAAATACAGATAAACAGATAGATAGACAGACCTATCACATAGCTCCATCTCATGTAACAATCAGTTGAGGATGTATGTTCGCATAGAGAACTGGAAGGCATCTCTTGACATAATATCTGTTTGTTTTTCTCTCCTGTCAATCAAAATAGCAACTATTCTCTAGCAGATCTAATTTTGAACTTTTTGAAGAACCTCTGTACTATTTTCATAATGGCTGCACCAATTCATATTGCAGCAACAGTGATGAAGGATTCTTTTTCTCCATACTCTTACTTACTAATATTTTTGTAACTATAAAATCCATTCCAACAGGAATGAGGTGATATCCCATTATGGTTTTGATTTCCATTTATCTGATGATCAGTAATGCAGAGTGTATTTTATGTATCTTTTGTTCATTTGGTTGTCATCTTTGGATAAGTGTCTACTCATGTCCTTTGCTCAAATTTGGATCAGGTTGTTTTTTGTTTTGTTTCTTTGTTTGTTTGCTATTGAGTTGTAAGTGTTCCTTATATTTACTTTTTATTATTTTTATTTTTTTCTTATATATGTTTAATACTAACTCTTTATCTGATCTACATGCTATATAAATATTTCCCCAATTGCCGTTATCACCTTTTTTCTCAATTTGTTTCCTTGATGTGCAGAATCTTTTTATTTTGATGTAATTTCCCTTGTCTGGTTCTGGTTTTGTTGCTTGTACCTTTGGTGTCATGTACAAGAGAGGTCAGTGCTGAGAATGTTTTCCCATAGGATTTCTTCCAGAAGTGTTGTTGTTTCATATCTACCATCTGGTCCCTGTGGAAATAAACCTGAAAGGAATAGATCACTATTCTGTACCCCCACACTCACTGTAGCATTATTCATGATAGTTAAGATACAGAAACTATTAAAATATCCATCAAAATGTTAATGTACAAAGAAAATGTGATATATGCATACAATGGATTACTATTCAGCCTTTAAAAGGAGGAGAATCCATTCATTTATAACAATATGGATGAACCTGGAGGACATTACACTGAGTAAAATACACCAGACATAGAAGTACAAACACTGCATGGTACTACCTATGTGATGAATCTGAAAGAGTCAAACGCATAAAAGCAGAGAGGGGAATAGTGGTTGCCAGGGACTGAGTTGCCAAAAGGACACAGGAAGGTGTTAGTCAAAGGGTACAATGTTTTATTTATACAGGATGAATAAGTTCTAGAGATCTGCTTCACAGCATCAATACTGTATTATACACTTAAAATTTCCTAAAAGAGTAGACTTTTCTTTATGTTTTTATAGCAATTAAAATGATAATAATAATCTTATTCAGAAAAACGAGGATAGGAAGCCACACTTAGAGATGATGTACAGATTGATGACATAGATCATGGTAATGATATCACTAAATACAAAGATCTCCAAATTCATCAAGTTTTATACATTGTTTATAGCTTTTTGTATGTCAAAATTAAATTTAAAAAATAAAAGGAAAGAAGAAAGAATGTATGGCAGTACAAGAGAAAGAAATTACATCCTGTTGGGAAAAAAAAAAGTGTGTTAGAGAACATTTTAGTAAAAGAAGTAGATGATAAAAAACTGTTCAAAGAAATTTGTAATAAGTTACATTATAGCAAGTTTATTACATTCTTTTAAAAAATTTATAAAAATAAGCTTTTTTCTCTAGTATGAATGATATAGATTTCTGTCTCTTTTTTGCTATGATTGTGTTCTTCCTTAAGTTTTCAGGATATTTTTTTAATGGTCAGTGTCATTTCAAAATGTTATCATCCTGAGGCAACACTTTGTCAACTTCATAGGTTTCTTAAATGAAAGCAAGAAAGGTATTTTTAAAAGGCAACACAGTAAATAAGACATAGCTTGTAAGGCATGTGGTTATTTCAGATAAGTGAAAAAATAATGTAAAAAATGAAAGCAAAGAAAGTAAATATATATATATATATATATATATATATATACATATATATATATATATATATATACATACATACATATAAAATACAATTCGTATAAAATATAAATAGGTGAAAATATATGTATGTATATCTATATATATGCACATATGTACATATATATGTGTATATATATATATATATATATATGCCATAAAAATGCAGAGAAAGTATATCACTAATACACTGCTAACAGAAATCTGAACTGTTACAGCCATTCTAGAAAAATAATTTTTAAATGACTTTGAAAACTAAAAATGTAACTGTCATAGACCCAGCAACTACATTTCTGAACTTCTACCCCAGAGAAATAAAAGTTTATAATTTAATAAAAATATGTTCATGTCTATAATAACTATATTCATAATAAGCAAGAGCTGGGAACAACCTAGATGTCCTTCAATAGAAAAATGATTTTAAAAAATACAAAAAAAATACTGTTTCATCCATACTTTGAAATACCACCAGGTAGAAAGGAAGAGACTGTCACAATATGAATGAATCTCAAGAACCATGCTCAGTGAAAAAAAGACACAAGCTAAATAGTTCCATTTATATTAACATTTTGAAATGACTGTATTGTGTGGATTCAGATGAGATTAATGATTCCCCAGGATTAAGGAGGAAGTGAAGAGTGGGAATATAATGGTGTGACTGTAAAGAACAGCTGGAGGAATCTCATATGATAGACACACTGTTCACCTTGCCTGTTTCAAGGTCAACATCTTGGTTTTAATATGATACAACAGTTTTGTAGATTACCAAAGGGAGAATCTGAGCAAAGGGTAGACATTTACTCTTTGTATTTTTTCTTAAACTGAATATAATTCTACAATTAACTCAATTTTAAAACATGATTAAAAATAAAATTAGCCAGGCATGGTAGCTCATGCCTGTAATCCCAGCAGCTCGGGAGGCTGATGCAGGAGGATGGCAAGTTCAAAGCTGGCCTCAGCAAAAGCAAGGCACTAAACAACCCAGTGAGACACTGTCTGTAAATAAAATACAAAATAGGGCTGGGAATGTGGCTCGGTGGTCAAATGCCCCTAGATTCAATACCCCCTCCAAAAAATAAATAAATAGATAAATAGAATAATCATGGAACAATAGCATGATTACAAATTGACATTTATAGAAAAAATAATTATGATGTAACAAGGAGAAGGGATACACAACAGTGAAGGGGTCGGAGACATCATTGTACTTATAAATATCAACTGATGTCACTTATCCACCCCCAGTACCAAATAGCATCTGATAATTTATTTTTCTCACATTCAACCACCAAAAGTCGAGAATTTATTCACAAGAAGATGAAGAAGAAAATAATATCCTGACTTCTATCCTAACCCATAACTGTATTAAATATGGGAGATAGAAAAATGTAAAACAAAATGTTTAGGAAGACAAGGGGAGAGGCTACAAGGTAGAAAGAAAAAATTGAGAGAAGGTTTTATTTATTCCTGAGCATACAATGTCTGGCAGATTTTCATACTTATGGCCTCCTATCTAGAGGCCATGGTCCAGCACTTGAATCAGAAAGAAAATAATTTTGTATTTTAGAAAGCTAAATATACAAATAGAAGACTAGAAACTTCATGTTATCTCTGAATAACAGAAAGACATTAAGGGAGCAGTAATGAAACAACAGGCCTAGTGTGTTACAGGTTAATGAATTGCTGGACTAGATAGTTCAATCAAAGTAGGCCAATATTGATGTGCCTTTAGAAAGACAGATGGGATATTTCATGTGCCATTCAATGTAATGAATTGTCGGGGAGAAAAAATTTCTGCAGTATGTGTATAATCATTTATGAGCAGTGGAGGAAGAAACTAAATTACAAGAAGATGTATTTCAATTCAGCTAAGAAAAGAGCAAGGGCATTTCTGAGTATACAAAAAAAGTTTTTGTTTTGAATAATCAGTTATTTTTCAGAAATTAGTTATTTTCCAAAGTGACTCATGTATTGAAAGTGAATACATGAGTGCAATCTGATGATCTCATTATACTATGCAAAAAAAGAAAAGATTTTTTCACTCACTAATTTTTAAAAAGGTCATTGTGGGGAAAAAATTTCAGATACAGGCAGAATTAGAACTGAATCTGAAATGTCCAGGAGTTGAACGAGAACAAGGACATCCAGGGCTATGTGTAGGTCACTTTTAGATCTTACTTGCCTACCACAAAAATAACAAATATTCAATATGTGCTCGAATAAAAGAATAAGGAAAAATAATTGTGGAAAATGTAAGACCTTTTAAGTAAACCTGTGTTCAAAGATTTGCACGTTTACAGCTATATTTATATTTCTGATTTACATTATTCCTTTGCCTCAGCTTTAAAAGATTTTATTAAGCATATCTTCAAATGAGAAAATCGAGGCTCAGAAAGATGTGTTAGCTTTCCAAAGTCAACATAGCGTGTAGGTGGCAGAACTGGCTAAGCATGTGTCTTCTATTACTTAAAAGACTCTCCCCCCATTTCTCCCTCCCCCACTTCCTTTCTCTTTCATTAAATTTATGTAAAGTTCATTGAATATAGACACATGTACAAAAATGTTTTAGAGAAGGCATTTCCTACATCTCCAAGTAGGTCACTTTCCTTGGTGGCATCTTTAAATCAAATGAAATGGGAAATAGGTACTAAAAATGTGATAAGAAATTTAATGGTTTTGCTGCAAATCCAGAGGGAGACCTTCTCCCTGTTCTTAATGTGCCAAACTTTGCTGATATCCAGGCAGGTAGTTACATAGTGCTCATGTTTTGATTAAAAAAATAAATAAATAACTTACTTAGAGGATCAAATGCACAATCACAACAAAAACAGTCAACAGAGTTTTCACTGTGCTTAAGGAAGCACGATGGGAGAAAAGTTTACTGAGATCTTCACCATAGTTCAGAGGTACAAAAGATGAGGGGCAAAACTTGAAACTGATCTGGTATGACAGTGAGTAGGCAGCTGCTTTCTTAATCAACCACACACAGTGCAAAGAGAGAATGAAAAGCACAAAACCGTGAGACTTCATTAAAAGTTTTTTTCAATATGGAGATGAAAGCAACCATCCCCAGCTTAATGCAGCCTCCACCCACACTCTTCATTTCTCTTGCCATAGGCAACTCAGATGGGAAAACTGTTTTTGGACCTAGAGGTACCTGTGTGATACAAATACCTCCAGTTTCTCTTCCTGGGGATAGGGATTATTCAATGACTTGCTACTATGGTAACAAAATATAAAGGAAATCGAAATAACCAACAAGTCTATTATAACTTCCAGTTTTCAGAAAAGTGGTTTCAGAAGCTTTTAAAGCTTCATATCTTCTTTTTGCTTCTTTTTCATATGATTCTTAAACTGCTTTTACAATTCCTCTAAGAATGTACCCAAAAATGAAGTTAAAGAAGTAAGTAGAAAAAAAAATATCTATTTGTTCTTTTTCAAGGGGAGAGGAAAAAAAATCATGCATTAACCTGTGAGGAATAAAGATCCTATTGTTGCATTCTGCTTTGTGTAGGGAATGGCAGGGCACTCCATTGACTGTAACCAAGAAACCTGTCATAAAGTAACACCGAACCTGAGAGAGATCAATGTAGGAGTGTTCATTAAACTAAGACAAGAAGTATTGATCGGCAGGAGGGGAGAAGAGCCGCAGGGGACTTTTCAATGGTGTAGAGACAGGAGGGAGAAACAGAGATGAGTGAACTAAATGTTTTTATTCCATTTCCTTTATCTATGGTGGAGTTTGCAGTGTAACTACTAGAACATATAATAAAAAGAATGGAGTACCAAAAAAAAAAAATAGACTTTAACAGTCCATAAAGTAGAGAAGAATGCAAGAGTGCCCCCTAAGATACCCATGCAGCTAAGTCTTGAAGATGTGTTTTTATGTGGTCTGGGTTCAAAATTTGAAACTATTTCTATTGATGTGTTAGATTATTTCATTTGGGCCGTGCAAATATTTAAGGAATATTTGTAATTGAGCCAAGTGTGGTGGTACATGCCTGTACTCCCAGTTCCTCTGGAGGCTGGATCACAAATTTGAGGTTAGTCTGGCCAATGTAGCAAGACCCCGTGTTAAAGAAAATAAAATTTTAAAAGGGATTGGCATATATGTCAGTGGTACAGTGCTGCCTAGAATGTGCTAGGCCCTGTGTTCAATACCCATTACCCTAGTATAAGAAAGAAAGAAAGAAAGAAAGAAAGAAAGAAAGAAAGAAAGAAAGAAAGAAGAAAGAAAGAGAGAGAGAGAAAGAAAGAACATTCTAAATTGCACATCCAAAATACTTAAAACTAAGTGCAATTTAGAATTGCTTATGAATCTTAGGAAAAAATGGAAAAAAATAATTAACAAACAGTAAAAGACAGCTGCATTTTTAAGATGAGAGTAGCCTGTGGGGATAGAAAACCACATCTATTATCATTTATTAGGACTCATCACCTAGAAAAATAGCTTGATTTGTTACACACCAACTACTCTCTACCCAATAATAATACCAGTTGCAAATACTACTAAGTTATCCTGAAAAGCTGAAAATGAAAGAAGTGGATTTACTACAACAATATGTCTTAGAGATATCCATGCATTCATTCACTCAATAAACATTTATTGCCTATTTTATGCTAAGCACTTGGCAAAATTTGGTCTTGAACTCAGATTCAAGATTTACCAGTAAATATAGTCCATTCTGCCCAGAATCTGCATTTTCATAGAAAAGATGAATCAAATAATCACAGAAATAACTATATAACTATATAATGTGCATCTAAAGCAAAAAATCAAAAAATAAATACATATAAGATACTATTAATCTCCATAATAGTAGATTGTCATCTATTATGATATATTTACTTAAAGATGTGATTTTGAGTTAATATTTGGAAAATCTGCATATGTCACCCAGATGAGGGAGATGTAATTGGAAGACAGAAAATATTTTGTGAATTAAAAGAAATGCACTTATAATTATCCTGAGTAGTAAAAGAACATAGTGTCTTAACAACTGAAAGAAGTACTTTGTGGTTGAATCCCATAAAAAGGAGCTGATAAGAATTAGGTGGAAGTCAAGTTTCATGGTCATGCACCCATGTTAACATTTTGTCATAACTGTATAGGGAAACAATAGGAAGGTCCTACGGGATGTGAAATACCCTTAATTTATATTTTTAAAGAATAGTAATAATGTTGAAAAGACTGAGGTTGCAAGACTGTTTGTAAAGAAGCCAGTTTGAAGAATATTTCAAAAAAACAAGTATGAGATGATATGACAGTGATTTGATGGGGGAACACGGCAGTGGGATTGATCTGGAAGTCAGAGCTGGAAGAAATAATAGAGGTCATCATTGGATTCATATCATGTGTTTGTGATATTTAGTGCTAACTAAATATCTGTTAAAAGAATAGCAAGAAGGAAAGAAAGGAAATGACAGAAATTTATTAAGTATTTGCGGAGGAAAAATAATGAAAGGAAGGAAATAGAAACAGCAGAGGGGAGGGCAGAAAGAGAAAGAAGGGAAGGAACATTTTGGTAATATGGCAGAAAAAGGAAGAAATAAGTAACTTGAAATATCTGATTGAATTTAAAACATACCAGTGTCTCCAAAATCATTTTAAAATTTATACATACAGATATTATATTCAGCTTCTCTAAAACATCTGTTTCACATGTAATAAACTAAATCCATGTTTTAGTCAACTTTTCATCTCGATGACCAAGATACCTGACAGAAACAACTTAGAGGAGGAAAAGTTGATTTGGCTGATGGTTTCAGAGCATCTGTCCATAGCTGGCTGACTCCAGAACTCTGGGCCCAAGATGAGACAGAATATCATGGCATAAGGGTGTGGCAAAGAAAAGCAGCTCAGGACAAGGAACCAGGAAGTAGAAAGAGAGAGCTCTCTTCATCAGGGAAAAAGTACAAATCCCAAAGGTATACCCCCAAGGCACCAATTTCCTTTAACCACATCCTACCTACTTATAGCTACCATCAGTTAATCCATATCAATGGATTGGTCTACAGATTAGATTGCAAGTCTCATAATCTAGTCATCTTACTTTAAACATTCTTGCATTTTCTCATACGTGACAATCTATACCTTATATCTAAACCATAAAAATCCATCACAAGGACATAAATGATATTCCATCAGTGTTGATACACTGTATCATTTTGCCAGATCAGCATTGTTACACCATAGTTGAAAATAAGATAACCAAGATACCAGATGACTGTGAAGGTTGATAAAGCATTATTTCTGGGTGAGTCCATCAGAGTACTTGGGAGGAGGTTGATGTGTGAGCCATGCAGCCAAAGGAAGAATATTTACTGTCAAGGTGGGCATGCACCATCCAGTTGGTGGGAAGCCTGAATGGAGCAAAAAGATGAAGAAGGAGTGAACTCTTGCTTTCTTTTCCAGAGCCAGAACACTTTTATTCTCCTGTCCTTGGACATCAGATCTCCAGGTTCTGCATCCCTTCAGGACTCAATGACTTATGTCTCATCACCATCACCCAAGGCTGGGGACTTTGGTGTTGAATTGTGAATTATAACATCTGCTGTCCTGGATCTGAGCCTTATGCTCAGCTTCTCTGATTCCTCATCCACAATTGTGTGAATTAATTTGCCTAATAAATCCTGTCTCATCTATCTACCTATCTATTGGTCTATCTAACTATCTATCTTATTATTGGCTCTAACCATCAAAAAAACCCTGGTTAATACAGTAACTTCTGGTGGTCAGCAGTAACACACACATCACTTGAAAATTTTCCAATCAGAAATGGGGTTTTTACACAATGTATCTTGGTCCATTTTCAAGCAAGCCCTTCACATGTACTAATCAAAGGCATTTTTAGAAATGCAAAGTAATATAAAGAATAAAAACACAGGTAGTTTAAAAGAGTTTGAGGGGAGAAAAAAAGGTTAAATAAATGGAGAACATAAAAACTTATGGCTTCAAAATTATTCTGTGTAATAGTGTAGTAGAGGATGTATGTCATTATACATTTGTCAGAACAATGGAATATATAACACCAAGAATTAACGTGAACATAAACTTTGGACTTTAGTCAATAATAATTCCTCTATATTAGCTTATCAACTATAATAAAATATATCATACTAATGCAAAATGTCAATTTAAAAATTGTTGGAAAGAGACTACCACCAGAGGTCAAGCCCAACAGCCCAGATCCACCCACACAGTCTTTTGCAAGGCCCAGGTGCACAGCGGGCTGGGTCCACCCCTTTCCCAGTAGGGTAGACACTCACCAGAGCCAAGCCTCTCCAGAACTGCCCCTCCTGATTAGTGCACTACCACGAAAGCTGAGATCCAGCCCAGACAGATCACAACAGCCCACACGGGATACAGGATTTCAGTAGGCCAAATTCACCCCTAACCCAGTGGGGCAGACATTGCCGGAGAATAGTTTTTGGTGCAGGTGCACCCTTTCCTAGCAGCAGACTACAGCAGGAGGTCAAGCCCAACAGCCCAGATCCACCCACTCCAACTTATTCAGGTCCCAGACACAGGATGCAGTAGCATCCATTGAGGGACACCAGCAGGGTCTGGAAGACCTATATCAAGGTACAGACAATCTGCACAGGACTATAAGAATATAGGAAAGAAACTATAATAGCTCAGATCCACACGGCAAGAAAGGAAGATACATAGACAACATGAAAAAACAAGGGAGGAAAGTGCCCCAAACAAACCAGGACACTATAATAAGAGAACCTATGGGCAGCGAAGTTGATGAAATAGTAGAGAAGGAGTTCAGAAGGTTCATAATTAAAATGATCTGTGAATTAATGAATGACTTAAATGAGCAAATACAAGCAAAAATTGATCACTCCAACAATGAGATAAGAGAGCAAATACAGGTAGCAAAAGATTACTTCAAGGGAGAGATAGAGACACCCCAAAAATCAGAAATCCTTAAAATTAAGGATGCAATAAATCAAATAAAAAACTCAATAAAAAGCATAACCAACAGACTAGATCACTTGGAAGAAAGAACATCAGATAATGAAGACAAAGTTTATAATCTGGAAAATAAAGTTGATCACACAGTGAAGATAGTAAGAAACCATGAACAGAACATCCAAGAATTATGGGACAGCATCAAAAGACCAAATCTAAGAGTTAATGGGATAGAGGAAGGCACAGAATTTCAAATGAAAGGAATGCACAATCTCTTCAATGAAATAATATCAGAAAATTTCCCAAGCATGATGAACGAATTGGAAAACCAAATATAAGAGGCTTACAGGGCACCAAATATACAAAATTACATCAGATTTACACCAAGGCACATTTTAATAAAAATGCCTAGCATACAGAATAAGAATAGAATCTTAAAAGCCTAAGAGAGAGGAATCAGATCACATATAGGGGGATTACAATTCCAATCTCAGCAGATTTTTCAACCCAGACCCACAAAGCCAGGAGATCATGGAACAACATATACCAAGCTCTGAAAGAAAATGGATGCCAACCAAGAATCTAATATCCAGCAAAAGTAAGCTTTAGATTTGTGGATGAAATAAAAACCTTCCATGATAAACAAAATTTAAAAGAATTTACAACTAGAAAGCCTACATTAGAGAACATCCTTAGCAAAATATTCCAAGAAGAGGAAAAGAAAAACAATGATGAAAATCAGCAGAGGGAAGGATTATACTAAAGGAAAATCTAATCAGAAGAGAAACCAGGAGATAGCGACGCAAGAATACAGCGCTACAGTTTCTGCCAGCCGTGTAAGCACCGTACTCAGGGCTGAATTCTGGATTCGAGACAGGGGAAGGAAGCGGTCCATCTCGGTTCTCCACACCGGTCAGACCACAGAGGAGGCCAGCAGCCACCATGTTGGAAAGCTGACGTCACCATCCCTGTGTTCAGATGACCGCAGCTCATTCAGCCATAGAACAGGTAATTTCAGGCTGCCATTCGCCTGCGGCTTGCAGACAGATTGCTCGGGCTCAGTGCCTGGGTGCTTCTTAGAACCTGCTCTTATCAGAGCGAACACCGAGCGCGGGGTGGCCGAGTTCCGGCTCCCGGAACCGCCCTGGCCCAGGGCTGGGGAGCCTGCGGAGGCTGTTTCTTGTACCCTGCTCCTATCAGAGCATACACCAAGCACTAAGCGGCCGAGTTCCGGCTCCTGGAACTGAGCCCGTGGGGGCTGCTTCGTGGAGCCTACTCTTATCGGAGCATACACTGAGCACAGAGCGGCCGAGTTCCGGAACTACCCTGGCCCAGGGCTAGGAGCCCGCGGAAACTGCTTCTCGGTCCGGGTCCTGCTGAGGGCCGGTCAGGACTCACCCGTTGCTTTGGTTGCCCGGCAAGGGGAACGAAATGCTGCCATTCGCATAGGATACCAACATGGCAGAGATCTGATGTCATCAGAAAGCGGCGGAGGAGAGAACTTCATCAATACCAGCGGCGACATAAACAGTTGGTCTCCTGGTAGGGGGGGTGAGGCACAGACACCCGAGTCTCCTCAATTTGTCGTCGAGCCAGAGGGGAGGAGCCGGGCCGCCGCCAGCGCCCGGAGCAGGCCCAGCGGCTCGCCAGCGTGGTGACCGCGTGACCCCAATTGGAGAGGGGGCGGAGCGGAGCCGCCACCCGCACCCGCAAGGTGGGCAGACCCGCGACCCAGTGGTACATGGGCGTGGTAGGAGGGGCAGGGCAGAGCCGCCGTTCGCGCTTGCAAGGTAAACAGACCTGTGACAGCCTGGCGGGTCAGGCCCAGTGGCCTGCCAGTGTGGTACACACGTCACCCCAACTGGAGTAGGGGCAGAGCAGATCCTTCTCCCACGCCCGGATCAGGCCCTGCCGGTGTGGTGGTCACGTGACCCCAATTGGAGTGGGGGCGGAGCGGAACCGCCACCCGTGCCCGCAGGGTGAGCAGACCTGTGACCAACCTGCAGATCAGGCCCAGGGGTCCGCAGGCGTGGTAGGAGGGGCAGGGCAGATCCGCCGCCCGCGCCTCCAAAGTAGGCAGACCTACAACAGACCGGCGGATCAGGCCCAGGAGCCTGCCGGCGTGGTACAAACACCACCCTAATTGGAGTAGTGGCAGAGCAGAGTCGCCGCCCGTGCCAGGAACAGGCCCAGCGTCCTGCAGGCGGGGTAGTCACGACACCCCATTTGGAGTAGGGGCAGAGTAGAGCCGCCGCCCGCGCCTGCAGGGTAGGCAAACCTGCAACCGACCGGCGGATCAGGCCCGGTGGCCTGCCGGCGTGGTACACTCGTCACCCCAATTGGAGTAGGGGCAGAACAGAGCCGCCGCCAGCTCCCAGAACAGGCCCAGTGACCTGCCGGCGTGGTAGCCACGACACCCCAATTGGAATAAGGAGAGAGCAGAGCCGCCGCCCGCACCTGCAGGAAAGATACGCAAGCAGTATGAAAAGACAAGGAAAGAAAGGACCACAAGCAATGCAGGTCAACGCAACTTTAGAAGAGGTAACAGCTGCAGCAGATGGAATGTCAGATAAAGAATTCAGGATATACATGCTTCAGATGATCTGGAGTATCAAGGAAGACATTAAACAGCAAAATCAGACAATGAAAGATCACTTCGACAATGAATTACGCAAACAAATCCAGGAAGCAAAGGATCAACTATACAGGGAGATAGAGGTTATAAAAAACAAACAAACAGAAATCCTAGAAATGCAGGAAGCAATAAACCAACTTAAAAACTCAATGGAGAATACTACCAGCAGAGTAGAACACTTAGAAGATAGAACATCAGACAATGAAGACAAAGTATTTCAACTGGAAAAGAACATAGACAGCTCAGCAAGACTGTTAAGAAACCATGAGCAGAACATCCAAGAAATATGGGATAACATTAAGAGACCAAACTTAAGAGTCATTGGGATACAGGAAGGTACAGAGCTCCAAACCAAAGGAATGAGCAGTCTATTCAATGAAATAATACGAGAAAACTTCCCAGACTTGAAGAATGAGACAGAATCCCAAATCCTAGAAGCCTACAGGACGCCGAATGTGCAAAATCATAAGAGATCCACACCTAGACACATTATAATGAAGATGCCCAACATACAGAATAAGGAGAGAATTTTAAAAGCTACAAGAGAAAGGAAGCAGATTACATTTAGGGGTAAGCCAATCAGGATAACAGCTGATCTTTCAACACAGACTCTGAAAGCTAGAAGATCCTGGAATAACATATTTCAAACACTGAAAGAAAATGGGTTCCAACCAAGAATTGTGTATCCAGCGAAATTAAGCTTCAGGATGGAAGATGAAATTAAAACCTTCCACGATAAACAAAAGTTTAAAGAATTCGCAGCTAGAAAACCATCTCTTCAAAACATCCTCGCCAAAGCATTACAGGAAGAGGAAATGGAAAATAACAATGAAAACCAACAGTGGGAGGTAGGACAGTAAAGGGGGGGGAAATAATCAAAGAGGAAAACAAACCATGTTTAGTAACAGAAATAAACAAATATGGCTGGAAGAACAACCCATATCTCAATAATAACCCTAAATGTTAATGGCTTAAACTCACCAATTAAGAGACACAGGCTAGTAGAATGGATCACAAAACAAGACCCAACAATATGCTGCCTACAGGAGACGCATTTGATAGGAAAAGACATACATAGGCTGAAGGTGAAAGGTTGGGAAAAATCATATCACTCATATGGACTTCGGAAACAAGCAGGAGTGTCCATACTCATATCAAATAAAATAGATTTCAAGCCAAAGTTAATCAAAAGGGATAAAGAGGGACACTACATACTGCTTAAGGGAACCATACACCAACAAGACATAACAATCATAAATATTTATGCCCCAAACAATGGTGCAGCTATGTTCGTCAAACAAACTCTTCTCAAGTTCAAGAGTCTAATAGACCACCATACCATAATCATGGGAGACTTCAACACACCTCTCTCGCCACTGGACAGATCTTCCAAACAAAAGTTGAATAAGGAAACTATAGAACTCAATAACACTATTAATAACCTAGACCTAATTGACATATATAGAGTATACCACCCAACATCAAGCAGTTACACTTTTTTCTCAGCAGCACATGGATCCTTCTCAAAAATAGATCATATATTATGTCACAGGGCAACTCTTAGACAATATAAAGGAGTAGAGATAATACCATGCATCTTATCTGATCATAATGGAATGAAACTGAAAATCAACGATAAAAGAAGGAAGGAAAAAGCATACATCACTTGGAGAATGAACAATAGGTTACTGAATGATCAATGGGTTATAGAAGACATCAAGGAGGAAATTAAAAAATTCTTAGAGATAAATGAAAACACAGACACAACATATCGGAATCTATGGGACACATTGAAAGCAGTTCTAAGAGGAAAATTCATTGCTTGGAGTTCATTCCTTAAAAAAAGAAAAAACCAACAAATAAATGATCTCATACTTCATCTCAAAATCCTTGAAAAAGAAGAGCAAAACAACAGCAAAAGAAGTAGAAGGCAAGAAATAATTAAAATCAGAGCTGAAATTAATGAAATCGAAACAAAAGAAACAATTGAAAAAATTGACAAAACTAAAAGTTGGTTCTTTGAAAAAATAAACAAAATCGACAGACCCTTAGCGATGCTAGCGAAGAGAAGAAGAGAGAGAACTCAAATTACTAGCATACGGGATGAAAAAGGCAATATCACAACAGACACTTCAGAAATACAGAAGATAATCAAAAACTATTTTGAATCCTTATACTCCAATAAATTAGAAGATAGTGAAGGCATAGATAAATTTCTTAAGTCATATGATCTGCCCAGATTGAGTCAGGAGGATATAGACAACCTAAACAGACCAATATCAATTGAGGAAATAGAAGAAACCATCAAAAGACTACCAACTAAGAAAAGCCCAGGACCGGATGGGTATACAGCAGAGTTTTACAAAACCTTTAAAGAGGAACTAATACCAATACTTTTCAAGCTACTTCAGGAAATAGAAAAAGAGGGAGAACTTCCAAATTCATTCTACGAGGCCAACATCACCCTGATACCTAAACCAGACAAAGACACTTCAAAGAAAGAAAACTACAGACCAATATCTCTAATGAACCTAGATGCAAAAATCCTCAATAAAATTCTGGCGAATCGGATACAAAAACATATCAAAAAAATTGTACACCATGATCAAGTAGGATTCATCCCTGGGATGCAAGGCTGGTTCAATATACGGAAATCAATAAATGTTATTCACCACATCAATAGACTTAAAAATAAGAACCATATGATCATCTCGATAGATGCGGAAAAAGCATTCGACAAAGTACAGCATCCCTTTATGTTCAAAACTCTAGAAAAACTAGGGATAACAGGAACATACCTCAATATTGTAAAAGCAATCTATGCTAAGCCTCAGGCTAGCATCATTCTGAATGGAGAAAAACTGAAGGCATTCCCTCTAAAATCTGGAACAAGACAGGGATGCCCTCTCTCTCCACTTCTGTTCAACATAGTTCTCGAAACACTGGCCAGAGCAATTAGACAGACGAAAGAAATTAAAGGCATCAAAATAGGAAAAGAAGAACTTAAATTATCACTATTTGCAGATGATATGATTCTATACCTAGCAGACCCAAAAGGCTCTACAAAGAAACTATTAGAGCTAATAAATGAATTCAGCAAAGTGGCAGGATATAAAATCAACACGCATAAATCAAAGGCATTCCTGTATATCAGCGACAAATCCTCTGAAATGGAAATGAGGACAACCACTCCATTCACAATATCTTCAAAAAAAATAAAATACTTGGGAATCAACCTAACAAAAGAGGTGAAAGACTTATACAATGAAAACTACAGAACCCTAAAGAGAGAAATAGAAGAAGATCTTAGAAGATGGAAAAATATACCCTGTTCATGGATAGGCAGAACTAACATCATCAAAATGGCGATATTACCAAAAGTTCTCTATAGGTTTAATGCAATGCCAATCAAAATCCCAACGGCATTTCTTGTAGAAATAGAGAAAGCAATCATGAAATTCATATGGAAAAATAAAAGACCCAGAATAGCAAAAACAATGCTAAGCAGGAAGTGTGAATCAGGCGGTATAGCGATACCAGACTTCAAACTATACTACAGAGCAATAGTAACAAAAACAGCATGGTACTGGTACCAAAACAGGCGGGTGGACCAATGGTACAGAATAGAGGACACAGAAACCAATCCACAAAACTACAACTATCTTATATTTGATAAAGGGGCTAAAAGCATGCAATGGAGGAAGGATAGCATCTTCAACAAATGGTGCTGGGAAAACTGGAAATCCATATGCAACAAAATGAAACTGAATCCCTTTCTCTCGCCATGCACAAAAGTTAATTCAAAATGGATCAAGGAGCTTGATATCAAATCAGAGACACGCCGTCTGATAGAAGAAAAAGTTGGCTACGATCTACATACTGTGGGGTCGGGCTCCAAATTCCTCAATAGGACACCCATAGCACAAAAGTTAATAACTAGAATCAACAAATGGGACTTACTCAAACTAAAAAGTTTTTTCTCAGCAAAAGAAACAATAAGAGAGGTAAATAGGGAGCCTACACCCTGGGAACAAATCTTTACTCCTCACACTTCAGATAGAGCCCTAATATCCAGAGTATACAAAGAACTCAAAAAATTAGACAATAAGAGAACAAACAACCCAATCAACAAATGGGCCAAGGACCTGAACAGACACTTCTCAGAGGAGGACATACAGTCAATCAACAAGTACATGAAAAAATGCTCACCATCTCTAGCTGTCAGAGAAATGCAAATCAAAACCACCCTAAGATACCATCTCACTCCAGTAAGATTGGCAGCCATTATGAAGTCAAACAACAACAAGTGCTGGCGAGGATGTGGGGAAAAGGGTACACTTGTACATTGCTGGTGGGACTGCAAATTGGTGCAGCCAATTTGGAAAGCAGTATGGAGATTTCTTGGAAAGCTGGGAATGGAGCCACCATTTGACCCAGCTATTCCCCTTCTTGGTCTATTCCCTAAAGACCTAAAAAGAGCATGCTACAGGGACACTGCTACATCGATGTTCATAGCAGCACAATTCACAATAGCAAGACTGTGGAACCAACCTAGATGCCCTTCAATAGACGAATGGATAAAAAAAATGTGGCATTTATACACAATGGAGTATTACTCTGCATTAAAAAATGACAAAATCATAGAATTTACAGGGAAATGGATGGCATTAGAGCAGATTATGCTAAGTGAAGCTAGCCAATCCCTAAAAAACAAATGCCAAATGTCTTCTTTGATATAAGGAGAGTAACTAAGAACAGAGTAGGGACGAAGAGCAGGAGAAGAAGATTAACATTTAACAGGGATGAGAGGTGGGAGGGAAAGGGAGAGAGAAGGGAAATTGCATGGTAATGGAAGGAGACCCTCAGGGTTATACAGTGGAGGGGGTAGAGAGAGAGGAGGGGAGGGGAGGGGAGAGGTGGGGAGGGGGGAGGGTGGAGGATGGGAAAGGCAGCGGAGCACAACAGACACTAGTATGGCAATATGTAAATCAATGGATGTGTAACTGATGTGATTCTGCAATCTGTGTATGGGGTGAAGGTGGGAGTTCATAACCCACTTGAATCAAAGTGTGGAATATGATATGTCAAGAAATTTGTAATGTTTTGAACAACCAAAAATAAAAAATTAAAAAAAAAAGAAGAGAAACCAAGTCACGTTAAATATCAAAGATAAAAAAATAATTGCTTGGAATACAAATCATGTCTCAATAATAACACTGAATGTTAATGGCCTAAATTCACCAATCAAAAGACATAGACTAGCAGATTGGGTGGAAAAAAAAAAAGCCAACAATATGCTGCCTCCAAGAGACTCATCTCATGGAAAAGACATTTACAGACTGAAGATGAATGGTTGGGGAAAATCGTACCACTCACATGGACTACAGAAGCAAGCAGGGTGTTAGAGTCTGTAAACAAGTCAAGATGGCGCCTGGCATTTTGCAGAGGGAGTGGCTTGTGAAGTAACGCCAGTGAGCCATTAAGTGTGGAGATTCCTTATTGGTTGACTGCTCTATCGAGTTTATGTTAATTAGATAAGCTATGTGAATTGTATAAATACCTCTGTTTTCCTACAATAAACGGCTCCCACTCCTGCTGTATCAATCTACACAAGTTGCTCCGTCACCCGCCAGTTATTTTGCTGCAGCCAGACTGCGGCAGCAGGGGTTTCCATTCTCATATCAAATAAAGTAGACTTCAAACTAAAGTCAATAAAAAGGATAAAGAAGGACACTACATCCTGCTCAAGGGAACCATACACCAACAAGACTTAACAATTGTAAATATATATGCCCCAAACAATGGAGCAGCTATGTTCACCAAACAAATTCTTCTCAAGTTCAAGAGTCAAATAGACCACAACACAATAATTTTGGGTGAGTTTAACATCACTAAATAGATCTTCCAAACAAGTTGAACAAAGAAACTATAGAACCCTATAATACAATCAATAACTTATATTTAACTGACATATATAGAATATTCCAACCTTCAATGAGAGAATATACTTTCTTCTCAGCAGCACATGGATCCTTCTCTAAAATATACCACATACTGTGCCACAAAGCAACTCTTAGAAAATACAAAAAAGTAGAGATACTACCCTGCATTTGATCAGATCATAATGTAATGAAATTAGAAATCAATGATAAAATAAGAAATAAAATCTACTCCAAATCATGGAGACTAAATAATCTTCTACTGAATGAACAATGGCTGACAGAAGACATCAAGGAGGAGAATAAAAAGCTTTTAGTGGTGAACCAGAATACAGATACAAGATATCAAAATCTCTGAGATACTATGAAATCATGGAGTTCATTCCTTAAAAGAAGAAAAAGTCAAAAAATAAATGACTTAACACTCATCTCAAATCCCCAGTAAAAGAAGAACAAATCAGCATCAAAAACAGCAGAAGACAGGAAATAATTAAAATCAGAGCTGAGATCAATGAATTTGAAAGAAAAGAAACAATTGAAAAAATTGACAGAACAAAAAGTTGGTTCTTTGAAAAAAATAAATAAAATTGACAGACCCTTAGATATGTTAATAAAGAGGAGAGAGAAAATTCAAATCACTAACATACGTGATGAAAAAGGAAATATCACAACAGACAGTACAGAAATACAGAAGATAATTAGAAATTATTTTTGAAAATCTGTTCTCCTATAAAATAGAAAATATCAAAGGCGTTGACAAATTCTAGAGTCATATAACTTGCCCAAATTGAATCAGAATGATATACATAAGTTAAACAGATCAATTCAAGTGACAAAATAACAAACACCATCAAAAGTCTACCAAACAAGAAAAGTCCAGGACCAGATGGATACACAGCCGAGTTCTACAAGACCCTTAAAGAAGAACTAATACCAATATTTTCCAATTTATTTCAGGAAATAGAAAAAGAGGCAGCACTTCCAAACTCATTTTATGAGGCCAATATCACTCTGATTCCAAAACCAGGCAGTGACACATCAGACCAATGTCTCTAAGTGAACATAGATGCAAAAATTCTAAGTAAAATTCTGGCAAATTGAATACAAAAATATATCAAAAATATTGTGCACCATGATCAAGTGTGATTCATCCCAGGGATGCAAGGTTGGTTCAACATACAGAAATCAATAAATGTAATTCATCACATCAATAGACTTAAAGATAAGAACCATATGATCATCTCAATAGACACAGAAAAATATTTGACAAAATACAGCACCCCTTTATTTCAAAACTTGGGATAACAGAACATATCTCAACATCATAAAGGCTATCTATGCTAACCCCCATTCTAAACGGAGAAAAACTGAAGGCATTCCCTTTAAAAACTGGAACAAGACAGGAATGCCATCTTTCACCATTTCTATTTAACATAGTTCTTGAAACACTGGCCAGAGCAATTAGACAGACAAAAGAAATTGAAGGGATACACATAGTAAAAGAACATTTCAAATTGGCACTATTTGCAGATGATATGATTCTATACCTGGAAGACCCTAAAAGTTTCATTAGAAAACTCCTAGAGGTATTACATGAATTGAGCAAAGTAGCAGGATATAAAATCAATACCCACAAATCAAAGGCATTTCTGTATATCAGTAAAAATCCTCAGAAAGGGAAGTGGGGAAAACTACCCCATTATCAATAGCATCAAAAAAAAAAAAAAAAAAAAAAAAAAAAAAANCACTCATACACTGTTGGTGGGACTGCAAATTGGTGCAGCCAATATGGAAAGCAGTATGGAGATTTCTTGGAAAATTGGGATGGAACCACCATTTGACCCAGCTGTCCCTCTCCTCAGTCTATACCCAAAGAACTTAAAAACAGCATACTACAGAGACACAGCCACATCAATGTCTATAGCAGCACAATTCACAATAGCTAAACTGTGGAACCAACCTAGATGCCCTTCAATAGATGAATGGATAAAGAAAATGTGGCATATATACACAATGGAATATTATTCAGCAATAAAAGACAATAAAATCATGATATTTTTCAGGTAAATGGATGGAGTTAGAGAATATAATGCTAAGTGAAGTTAGCGAATCCCCCCAAATCAAATGCCAAATGTTTTCTTTGATTTAAGGATGCTGATTCATACTGGGACAGGGAGCGGGAGCATGGGAGGAATTGACAAACTCTAGATAAGGCAGAGGGATTGGAGGGGAAGAGAGGGGGCATGGGGCAGGTAATTAATGATGGTGGAATGTGATGATCATTACTATCCATAGTGCATGTATGAAGACACAAATTGGTGTGAATATACTACGTATACAATCAGAGATATGAAATATTGTGCATTCTGCAGTCATTTGTAAATTTAAAAAATTACATAAATAGATAAAAAAAACTTGAAGAAAATGAAAAAAAACTGTTGGAGAGTGAAGGTGAGGAAATATGTGGGAATACATTTTCTACTGAATTATTTAAAAAAAAACCTAAAACTAATAAGTAGTTCTATTAATTAAAAAAACAAATCAAAGTCATTACATATTTCCATTCCCAAAAACATCAGAATAATGATATTTTGTCAGATGATTGGGAGCCCAACTACTTGAAATAAGAATATACAGAAGTAAACGTATAAAAGTCAATGAGGATCTGTGACAGTCTAAACATAGTGTCATCCTATGCAGCTCCAGAATTCAAGATGTGGTATTTTACCTTTAGATCTAGAAAAATCCATTTTGACATAGTGGTCAACTTTGGAATATGGTTCAGTGGAAAGGTGAGTGTTTGAGAACTCATAACTTTGAGGTTCATTCAATGTATAAACGTTACAAATGCAAAAGGATTGATATCCAAGATATGTAAAAACTTAAGCAATCCAATAACAAGAAAACAAATAACCCAATTGAAAATGGACAAAACACCCAAATAGACATTTCTCAAACAAATACATATGAATGGTCAAGAGGCACATAAAAAGTGTTCAAAAATGATTAACTCTTACAAATACTTTACTGGCATCCCCCCAATAAGAAAAATATTTTATTAGTTAAGAAAATCCTACTGATTACCAACAAAATTAATCAGAAGAGAGCTAAAGTAACCAACATCTAATATGTTTAGTCAATTAAACGTCATTGTTTCATCATAAGGCACCTAACTTTCAGCCAAGTCTGCTGCTATTTGTGGCCAAACAGAAAACACAAAGCCTTGTAGGTCATCCCCTCTAGGATCTATGACCAGCTGAATATCTGTTAATTCTTCGTGCACTCCATGCAAAAAAAAATGGGATAATTAACATTTGTTATTTTTATTGTTTGGCTGTTACATGCCCAATGTATTATATTCACAATCAATACAAGTAGAATAGAAAATTCAAGATAAGATATTTTAAATTATTTTAGTTTATTTTTACTACCTGCAACTCATTTATTAATTACAAGTTTTCTTTATAAAATGTAGCAGCTTTATTTGCAGATATATCCTCAGTCATACTAACAGGTGCAAGTCTGTTGACTACAAGGTGTGAGTAGGGACTACTCTGTATTCAAGTCATCAGTAAAAATTCCTAGATGTTCACAAACAAGATAGTATGGTGCTCACATTTTCTGGTTATTTCACCAAAACTAAAGTCCTTTGTAGGGATTTATCTGAAAACTTATAATAAGATATGTAAAGTTAGCAAAATATATGGAAGCAAAGTAGAAAGAAGTATTCAATAGCCATTTTTAAGAATTTCTTATGTTCCTCATTCTGACCATATAGGTGCAAGAGCCCTTTCTCCAACTAGCAAGTAGACACCGTGGATCTAGATTAAGCCAATAATAGTGGTAGACATGAGAGATACAGCAGTAAACCAAAATTACTGCCCTCATGAGAACTGATGTTCTAGGAAGGAGATAGAAACACATTTGAGAGAGATGGCAACTTCACTCTGATCAGATGTTTGAGCTAGGTCTATTGGATGGTCCTTCTCTATGTGGAAAGGGCACATGGATTCGCATATTAATGATTGGAAGAATGAAAGAACACAGTGCATTTGGAAAAGGTTTATGATAAATTTGATCCATAGGAAGGTAATATGTAAAATAACCCAGGAAGCTTAAGAAAGATTATGATATTTGAAATTTATCATAATGACTACAGAGTTTATCACATTATTAAGCTGGAACCTAATATTATCAGTCCGAGTTTAAAATAGCATGTATATTGAGTTTCTTCAAAGTACAAAAATGAAAAGATATTTTAGTATTATCAGGAAGAAAAGACAGTAGTTATGATGAAAGATAATGAAAGCATAAAAGAAGTTTCCAGTGATATGAGTGTACAGAAAAGGATCTCCTAAAAACAGAATATCTGTAGCAGATGTCTCAGGCCTGGCCTGAGACAACAGCAGCAGGATTCCTGCCACAAGAGTCAGAAATAAAGCAAGTGTGGGTCACACAAAACACAAAAAGCAAGCTCTAGAAATGGAAATTGAATTTCTATTGACTTAGAAAGCTGTCAGAGTACAGAGTCACTTAGAATATTACTTAAATAAATACAGTTATTTTATAATCTGAAACAGCTCTTATTTCTGCCAAGCTAGGCTAAGATGATCTGAAAAGATGCTGTAAGGACCCTGCGATGACAGGAAAAGAAATAAAAAGAAAAGAAAGAGAAAGAAACTGAATGAAAAAGTACATGGATAACCCAAATCCTACAGTCATGCATCTCTTATAATTTTGACATAGTAGTTCCATCATAATCAATATTATTCTAATGATCTTTACATTTTTCTAGTCAATTCACTTAACTCTCCATTCCTTAAACCACCAATATGACTTTCCTTGTATTTACTTTATGATGATAACTTGCTTCACTGAGAAAATTAAGTACAGCAATTATTTCACCTTCTAGGAACATTCTGATTCTCTCATTTTAATAGCAGCTTTCCTTTTTTTCTTGACCCCATACATTCTTATAAGTACTCTCCCATTTTTCTTTTTTGTTGTTGTTGTTTCTTTGTTTCTCCTTAACAAACAAGAATTTCTCAGATGGGGGCTGTGGCTGAGTGTTACAGCCTTTGCTTAGTAAGCATGAGGGTTTGGGTTTCATCCCAAGGACCTGAAACAACAATAAAAAAGTTGTCTTCTCCACCACCACTACTCCAAAATTGCTACTATTATAGATAACCAATAATCCTACATTCCTAAACTCAAAGGTCAGTTTTCCTTTTCCATCCTAGTTGGCCTTCTAGCATTTACTGATTCGGTAAAATGTTTCCTCCAAATCCTTATAGGGAAGGATTTATCAAATTTCCAAAACACTTTCTTCTCTTGAATTCTACACTACTCTCTTCAATTTTCCTTGGTCTTTATTGTCAACAGTTCTCAGGTTCTTTCGAAAGTTCCCTCCTCATTAGCCTGGTGTCTTTGTGACCTATTTCTGGACCTATTTCATTTTCTGTCTACACTGGTATCTTTGATGATTGGATCCACTTTCTTAGTTCTGGGAGATGTCTACCTGCTGATGTTTTCCAAAGCTGAATGACCAGGCTGAATTTCTCCTTAAATTCAGGCTAGAATATAAAACTATCTATGCATATTTTTTAGGCAGATGATAGCCTATACTCCAAACCTACTGTTTCTAAAATAAAATATTAATTTCCTATATCTCCACACTTTTTAATGCCTCAGTTAATGTCATCGTATTGATCTGGATGCTCAGGCCAAAAACCTGGGCAACATTATTTCTTCCATACCAATATTTCAATATAACAGCAAATTATCTTGATTCCTTATTCAAAACATATACATAGTCTTACTATTTCTCAGTGTCTTTAATCCTACCAGTCTGACCAAAGCCACTATAAATTTTGCTGCATCCCATAAGTTCTGGTAGGTAATATTTCAATTTTCAATTATCTCAAGTTGTTTTTTAAATTTCCCTTTTTTTGTTGTTTTTTTCTTTGATACATTGGTTGTCAGGATAATGTCATGTACTTTTCACATAATTGTGAATTTTTCAGTATTCTTCTATTATTGGCCTTTAGTTTCTTAGATTTGTTTTCAGAAAAGATACTTGACAAAAATCAATCCCTTTTTATTTTGTTATCTAATATATACTCTACCTTGGAGAATATTCTGCATGGGGTTAAAGAACTATGTATTCTGCTGCTGTTGGATGAGATGATCTGTATCTATCCCCTGATTGATAACAATATTGTTTAATTTGTTAATATTGTCATGGAATATATTTCTCCATCCCTTCACTTTCTGCATATGTGTTTTTGAAGATCAAATTAAATTCTTTTAGTCATTAATATTATATAAAACTATATATTGGATCTTTGTTTTTATTCATGCATGCACTTTGTATCTTTTGATTGGAGAATTTAGTTCCCTTACATTTAAAGTAACTGCTTATAGGGAAGGATTTATCAAATTTCCAAAGCAGTCTTGAACAAAATGAAAAAAGCTACAGGTAATCAAACACCTAATTTAAAAAATGTATTACAAAGCTATAGTAATTAAAATATCATGATACTGGCATAAACACAGACATGTAAACAGAATAGGAATCCAGAAAAAAAATCTGCACATTTATAGTTAATTGATCTTTGACAAAGATTCCAAGAATACTCCATGCAGAATGGACAGTCACTTTGAAAAGTGACATTGAGAAAACTGGACATCCAGGGCAGAATGAGATTGGAACCTTCCTTCACACATATACAGAAATCAACTCAAATATATATAGAATACTTAAATGTGAGATCACAAACTATAAAGCTACTAGAAGAAAACATACTGAAAAAGCTTGTTGACATTGGTGGTCACAGTGATTTTTGGATATGACACCAAAAAACAAAGACTACAAAAGCAAAATACACAAATGAGATTGCATCAGACTAGAAGGTTCCTCATAACACAGAAAACAATCAATCCCATAAAGAGACAATGCATGGAAGAGTAATAAAATATACTTTCAAACCCTATATCTGGTAAGGAGTTACTATTTTTAAAATGTAAGAATTAAAATGAAAAACATTACTCAATTAAAAAAATAGGCAAAAGACCTGAATAGACATGTCTCAGAACAAGACATATAAGCAGTCAAAAGATATTTGAAAAACTATGTAAGTATATATTTCTTTTTAAAAATTTTTATTTGCTTTTTTTAGTTATACATGACAATTGAATCTATTTTTATATACTCATACAACATTGACTATATCTTATTCTAACTAGCATCCTACTCTTGTGGCTGTAAATGATGGTGAGATTCACTGTGGTATATTCATATATGTATATAGGAAAGTTGTGTTAGATTCATCTCACTGAAGACATTTCTATCTTCCATTCTTCCCTTCATTCCCCTTTGTGTAATCCCCTGAACTTCTATTCCTCGCCACTTTGTTGTGGGTTAGCATCCACATATTAGAGAGAACATTTGACCTTTGATTTTAGGTGATTGGCTTATGTCACTTAGCACAATAGTCGCCAGTTTCATCCACTTACCAGTGAATGTCTTATATCATTCTTATATATTTCAAAATCACTAATCACCAGGGAAATGAATGAAAATGTAAACCACAATGAGATATTACCTCATACCTGCTAGAATGGCTGTTATCAAACAGACAAAAGACCACAGTGTTAGCCAGGGCAGGGAGAAAATTGATTCTTTGTACACTGTCAATGGAAATGTAAATTAGCATAACCACTATGGAAAAACTGTATGAAGTTTTCTCAGAAAGTTAGAAATAGAACCATGTGGCTCAGCAATGCCACAACTAGATATATACCAAAGGAGATAAATTTATAATGTCAAAGAAACATTTGCATTTCCATGTTCATTGCAGCCACATTCACAATAACCAATACATAGAATCTACCTAAGTGTCCATCAATGGAAGAATGGACAAAAAACTAATATGTATGGGGTTTTCAATGGAAATTAACCATCCTTAAAAGGAAATTCTGTAATTTGTAACATCGATGAACTTGGAACTTATTTTAAGTCAAATAAGCAGGCACAGAAAGATTAGTGTCTCACTTTTATTTTTTCTTTTGTGAGACAGGGTCTTACTAAGTTGTTGAGGTCTCACTATGTTGTTGAGACTGGCCTTAAATTTGTGATCCTCCTGCTTCTGCTCTTGAATTGCTAGATTTACAGGCATGTGCCCCTGCGCCTGGCTCATGATCTAACTTACTGTGTTATCTAAAATGTCAGACTCACAGAAACATAAGTGGCAAGGTAGTTGCCAGTAGTTGGAAGGTGGGGGAAATGAGTAGTTGTTGGTGCATGGGTGAAAAGTTTCAGTTATGCAGGATAAATAAGTTTTGGAGATCTTATATATATAGCCTGAAAACTACTATGGTTTGAAGTATATTTCTCTCCAAAAGTCATATGTTGAAATCTAATCACTAAGTTGATGGTATTAAAAGATGGAACTTTTGGGAGATGATTAGGTCTTTGGGGGTTCTAACCTGATTTGGATGAATGCAATTTAAAAATGACTAATGGTAACTATATACGTTTTCTGTCTCTTCACCTTCTACCATATGAAGAGGCAGCAATAAGGTGTCATCTTGGAACATAATAACAGCCTTTAGCAGACAGTTAATCTTCTGGTGCCTTGATCTTGGCTTTCCCAAGCTCTAGAACTGTTAGAAATAAACTTCTACTATTTATAAATTAGCTACTCTATGATGTTTTGTTATAGCAGCAGGTTCTGATTAAGACAGTGACTGTAGTTATTAAATCCAAACTTGTACACTTGAAAATTGCTGAGAGAATATGTTAAATAATCCCACCACCAAATAAGTAAATAATTATGTGAGGTGATAGATATGGCAATAACCTTGATAGAGGTGATCATTTGACAATGTACATACATATCAAAACATCACATTTTACACTATCAATATATACACTTTTTTGGCAATTTTGCATTACTAAAGTTGGGGTGTGAGAGCCACCATGGTCTTTCCCATGGATTATTAAAACAGTATCCAACCTAGTCTTCTGACATTTATACTAGTCTACTCTTTGTTTTCGAACACCAGGAAGAGTTATGGCCTTAAAATGTACTTTGATCATATTATTCTGAGCTTTAAACCTTCCCATGATTTCCAACTAGTTCAGAATAAAAGCCAATGCCCTCTCACAAGCCACTTCTGTGACCACATATCCCACTACCTATACCTCACTCATTCTGCAAATTCTCACTGGTCTCCTGGCTATTCTGAAAACACACCTCACATTCTGCCACTCACACAATTTGACTTGTTCAACCTCTACCTGTAATTCTCATGCCCTAAATATTTTATATACATCCTTTTTCACCTTCTTTTAAAGTCTTTATGAGAACAATTCTTTCTCTGAAAACTGTCCTTGACAAGCTACATGAAACTACAATACATCCCATTAGCATTCCTTATATCCTACACTGCCTCATTTTTTCTTTTGAATATACCATGTAACTTATTTGTCTCATTTACTCTGACCACAAGCCAGAATGTCACTCTACTGAGGTCAGAGACTGGTGTTGTTGCTGGTGTTTATTGTTGAAGCTACAGCACAGAAATCCATTTCTCACCCTTAGAAGGCATTTATTTAGTAAATACACATTTAAATAGTAAATACACACTGAGTAGATAAATTTCAAGAGTTTGATTCTGATGAAATATCAGACTTAATACTATAGATAAGAAATAACATTGGAGAGGATAAGAGATGAAAAGTTGTTTTATTTCCTCAAAATAACAGTTGAAATGAGGAAGCCCCAAGCCATCTGGTGGTTACAAACACTGAAAGAAACTAGAATGCCATCTAAATTATTTGTACCCATAGTTGTATAATAAAAATATTGCTAGTAAAGTTTTTATTTAAAAATGATCCATTTGGATTAAACTGATTGTATTTACTTAATTTCTTGTTGAGTCAGTGAAGGCAGTTTCAAAGCTTCATACATTGAAGAAATGAATGGCTAAATATTTTATCTAGAACTTCAAAGTCTAAATAATAAATGCCTGCTTCCACGTTCTAGTCGCTATTTGAAATCACTCAGTGCTACTTTATAAGACAAACAGATCAAAATTATAACATTTTATAGTTATAGTACTTTCCTGAAGAATAATGGCATACCATTTTTTATATTATTACTTCCTTAGTAACTTACATCCAGAAAGAATCCAAGAGAAGTATCTGTTTTTAAGCCAAATGATAGTCATTTACAAGGATGAATTCACATAGAACATCTGGCTCAAGTTCTATTGATTTTGCTTATGTCTATTACTTTTCTAAAGTGTTAGATGTTAAAACATTTTCCAGCTTCCATTTCTACATGCTAAGTTATTCCCATTAGCATTAATAGTTCTAGAATATATTCAGAGAATGTGTATTATTTCATGGAGTTTTATGACCAATTATGTTATAGCCAGCTATGATATTTCCAATCATATTTACTATGATATTATACAAGCATATTTTCCCTGAGAAAAATTTCTAGTGGTCATCAAAGAGCTGTGGCATATTTTAAATAGAATTACTGTTCTGACATGATTAACTTTTCATTCTGGAGAGTTAAAAGCATCATCACTCATTTCTTTTGCATTTAGACCTGGGTATCATTACAATATATCACCTAAATGAAGGCTAAGGAGCACACAATAAGATGTAAATACCCCTCCTTTTCTGGCTCACTGTCTTCAAAATGTATACTCAGGAGGGATGCTCAGTTTCTGGTCTCTAAATTAACTTATTCAACTATATCAGAGAGTGTCACATAACCTGGAGATAATAATTACTCCTACATTTACCAGTTTGTCGTTGAGGTTTTTATGAACTGCATCTGAGGAGCCTTAAATTAGTCCTTTAAAAGCAGAAGTTCTCTTTACACTCTTTGTGTACATAATGCATAAAATGCCACAGTCCTTCAGACACAGCAGCTAAGAAAGTATGGCAAATATAACAAGCCAGAGGAAACCTAATCCGGTACTTCTTTGACTTTCCTTCCTGCAGAGAGTGAAAAGTGGGGTCTCAGGTACATGTAGGTTGTGAAAGTAATTTCCTGGGAAGTCCAAATTATTTTCTATCCACCCTCCCTTCTCTAGTGTCAAAAAATAAGGGAACAAAACCTTCACTTTCTCTCTAATTATTTTGATTCCAACTCCTACTCTCCACTTTCTATTGGAATCATAATTCATCAGGCCAGTAAGCATGTTACTTTTTGACTTTTATATCTCCTTTTTGAGTTGTTTTTTTAATATCTGCTATGGTTTTCACTGAGGCCAAAAAGGAAGGATCAATAAAACCTGCAAAAAAATAAGTCATAAAAAAGCAAGCTACACCATTTATTGCAAGAGACTTATTCTAACACAGCATGTCATCGGAATGTTAAAAATGTTAAATTGCTCAAATTTTTAAACAGAATAAAACAAGTTAGTAACTGATTCATTTATCCTACAAATATCCTACAAAGGTTCATATGCTTGTTTATGTATATGTCTACAGTGTGTGTACATGGTGGGGGGTGTATAGCTGATATACAATCAGTTTGGAACATCTTAAGGTTTTAAAATGTTGATTATTTTAACTAAGATGTATCAGTACCAGCCCTCTTATCCATTTTTGAATCTGTGTTCTGACAATTTTTTTCAAACTGAGCAAAAACACTGCAGTTTTCCATCTTTTCTCATCCTCTTTATTAAAAATCATCTGAGACTAAATAAAGCCTTTTAGCTTATAATGAATGACCATGAAAGCATTTTTGGTGTTGTTCTCTGAATGCAGGTTTCTGTTTCTATTCTGTGCTAGCATCTCTACTTCAGGTTTCCTCCATTTCCCGTGATGAATAGGAAAAAAAAGGTCATATTATGTTTAGAGTCTATTAAAACCCTCATTTACCTCAACACCTAAAATGAAATATTGCCCCCCCATTCATTCATTCTTTTAATGCATTCATTTGTTCCTTTTACATGTATTTAGACCTACTTAAGATTCAAATCTCAAGTTTAACATTTTTTAAGAAAAAATAATATATATACTTAAAATGCATTATAATAAGAATGTTTAAAAAGTTTTGCGTAAATGCTGTGTGAACACAAAATAATGAAATAGTTGATTCCGAAGGAATTAAAGAAAGCTATACATCTCCTAATATAAATTGAATTTTGTGAGAGAAATATTTCTAACATAGGCTACTTTCTTTTATACCTATAAGATACCTGGAGGCATTTAAGAACATAGCACTTAAGAGAACTGCAGATTGGTCTCTGTGTGTGGAACATGAAGTAAATAAAAGTATATGGCAGGGGAGAAATTTTCAAAGAAGTAAGGAAACAAATCATGAAAAAAAATTGTTCTGCCAGATTCAGTAAAACTATTGGATGTCACTATATTAGTAAAATGCAATTTATGAATGGAAGTGACCTCATTAAATTAACACCATTAAAACAATAATCGTGTAGTGTTGTACCAGATGAACTACTTAAGGGACCTTCAGTTACCTTTTTTTTTTTAATGATTAGCCAAACGGAATGATGCTAATGGTGGCATGAAATATAGTTATCTGTTAAAAACGGGCTTTTTCAGTGACCTAAAAACATGAATTACATTGGAGAATCCATAGAATATTAAAATTCAGGGGAAAAGCATCAATTATTTATTGACACTGTGTATTTTGTCCGAAATGATTACTAATGGCTTGGAGAAATATATACACTTCAAAAAGATTGTAAAAGATAAAAATTAAGGAATAAAAGAAGGTTAAAATTTAGAGCAAAATTGGGGAATATAAATCATGTATATCCAGGCAATAGAAGTAGGAATATGTTCTCAATAGAGTTTATGTAAACATTTAATTAATTCCAGTTTATTTCTCAAGCTTTCAGAAAAAAATAACTAGAGTTTGTTTAAACTCAATAGATTTTTAAAAAACAGGAAAGACTAAGTAGCAAAATAAATAATTAGAAAACAGAAGTCCAAGATAATAATGAAATGGAAAGAAAAAAGAAGAAATTAAATACTTATTAAGCATTAATTTTATGCGGAAACTATTATAGAAACATGCACATGATTCTCACCACCCTTGGATGCCTTTAATTAATTCTCTAGATTTTTTTCTTTCTATGGCTACTGGCATTACAGAAAGTATGAGTAATTTTTATCTCCTAGGTTGTCTATAACATGTTTATATTGGATTTACTAAAACTATATTTAAATTCATATTAATAATTTTCATTTTTTATGAAATACTGTTTGAAAGAGATAATAAACACAACACAACCTCACAGACTCCTTTCATATCTGAGAAGTCAGAATCCCAAAGAAGGAATGAAAGCCATACAGATTGCCAAGCTTACCAGACCCCAAATATTAGTTTCAGAATTGCACTAATATATGTATGTGTGTATCACTAATTTACAATTATAATTTACTAATTTATAATTTAATATTAAATTTGTATTCTCTTGGCTTTGATAAAATGAGATATATATATATATATATATATTGATATTTGTTCAGCATAATTTTTACTCTAATTTCAGACATATGCATTGACTATCTACATTATATACCATATCGAGCATAATTTGAAAAATCAGGAACATCAGTTTAGAAATACAAAGAGAAAATAAGATGAAAAAGAATGAAAGTAAAATATATTTCAATAAAACTTGAGATGGATAGGAGAAATTGAATTAAAAAATACTTACCTTGTTTTAGTAAGCTTTTTTAGTGCTGTGACCAAAACACCTGAAAGAACAATTGTAGAGGAGGAAAAGTTCATTTGGGGGCTCACGGTTTCAGAGGCCTCAGTTCATAGTCAGTCCGCTCCAATTCTTGGGGCTTGAAGTGAGGCTGAATATCATCGTGGAAGAGTGTGGCTGAGGGAAGCAGCTTGCATGATGATTAGGAAGCACAGAGAAAGATTCCACTCACCAGATACAAAATATATATATCCTAAAGCCACACCCCCAATGACCCATCTCCTCCAGCCACAATTTGCCCACCTACAATTACCACTCATTTAATCCCATCAAGGGAATTAATTGGGTTAAGACATTCATAACCCAATAATTTTTCCTCTAACCCTTCTGGCATTGTCTCACACATGAGCTTTTGGGGGACATCTCACATCTAAACCAGAACATACCTTTTGGTCTACTTCCCCATTTAAGTTGGGAAAGAGATAATTAAGAACTTATGACATGATTTATTACGAGCAAGATGTAGGCTGCCATCATATACCACAGAGAAGTGCTATATACCTATCTATGAACATTAGATTAACCTTGATTTACCATTTTTCCAAAAAAGCCCATGATGCTCTGAGATCAGTTAACAAGAAAAATACTGAATATTTAAATGCAGATATGATCACAGTACCCAAAATGCCTCATCATAAGCATCTACAATAATCTGCAACAAACTCAGAAAACTGTATAAGCAAATTATCAAAGCTGAAAAGTTTGAAATTTTCTATCAAGGATAAGGAAAAAATTAAATTTACAATGTCTGGTAGCACCATTAAAAGAAGCAAAAATAATTTATTGTATGAATTTCAGGTGTGCAACATAATGTGGTATTACACATATACATAGTGAAATGATTATTAGAGTTTAACAATTTAACTTTCATTATCACACATGAATACCATTTGTCATAGCAAAAGTGCCTAAAATCTGTTGTTTTAGAAAATTTCCAGTATGCAGTACAATATACTATTAATAACTGCAGTTATATTTTTAGATCTTTACATTTATTCATCCAATATAACTGCTACTTTCTTCTATTTGACCTTTATCTTCCTATTCTCTTTCCCACCTGACCTGGTAACCACTATTCTATTTCAGCATGTTCAATCTTTTCTTATCTGTCTCCTTCTTTTCCTTCACTGTAAATATAAAAGTGATCATGCAATATTTGTCTTCCTATGTCTTTCTTATTACATTTAGCATAAATTCCTCCATAAACACCAAAAATGGTCCTGCTCCTGCCGCAGTCTGGCTGGGCACAATCAGAAGCCACTTGTCAAAAGAAACTAACTTTATTTTTAGAACCACACACGCCAAACAAAACAGCCTCTCAGGAAAAATCCTCAGAGCCTCAACTGCCACCACCGGCTTTCCACAAGCCTCTCTCTCCCACACAAGCTTCTCTCCACCTCCCACAATCCTCCTGCTCTTGAGGCCGATTGGCTGGGTCACGTGGGCGGAGCCAAAAAAGTCCCCCAATGAGCAGCTCTGTGGTCTGAAAGGGCAGGGAAACAGCCCAATGAGCATCACCGCAGAGGAGCCAATCAGCTAGATGTTGCTGGGGCCGCTGTGAGCCAATCATCAGCCGGCAGCTGGAAGTTTGCTGGGGCCCCTTCGGCTGTGGCTCTCAACATGCTCCTACGCAATAAGCATCTTGAAATTAAAACTCAAAACTATCTCCCCCTCCCACCTATTTTTTGGATGGAATGCTAGAGTATTAACATTATCATCCTTCCTTCAACACTCACACATTGCAGACTTTGTTTTTCATTTAAAATATACATTTCTTCAATTGTTCCTATGATTTCTGAATAAATGAATATTTAATCAGTATGACAAATGGACATCTTTCTCTCCCATCAAATAGTTGGTTATCAGAACTGGGAAAATTAAAGTCTCTGTTAATGTAAACATCTAATCTTGTGTTCTGTTTTCCAGTACACAGTTCTACATTTTTTGTTAGAAATATCTCTTAGAAAACCAACCTAAAAAAATCAGAAAAGACCATAAAAATGAGTGTTGGGTTATAGTGTATAGACTCTAAAACAATTTAGAATAGGTCTAAGGAGCCCTGGGAACATGGTAATAAAAGTAACAAGAAAAATTATTCTTGTTCCAACCATATCACTATTTATTATAACAGTAATTTCTCCTGCCTTTGGGGGACTTTGATGATTCTCAAACCTTCAGTCACTGGGGGAACAGAGAGAATCAATAGTAAATTGACAAATCAGTTTATAATTTCAAACTCGTAAGTCAATTAGTAACATCAAACTCCTAAAACATGTTTCAACTTTGTGAAGGAGATAGTGACACAACCCATGTCTCTGTGGCCAACATAAAGTGAACAATTGGCCTCTTCTTTATTTGTTCTGAGACCTTTATGATGACTTCAGGAACCTTAACACAATATATGATCATTAAATTTAAGTCTCTCTTCAGACATTACATTTCAAAACTGAATGAGACTTGAAAAATCATCTCTTGAGTAATTCATCTTCATTTTTCAAAAGACAGGTTTTGAATTTCTTTTTCCTTTTTCCTTTTTTCTGAGTATAAAATTAAGGAAAGTAGACACTTTTACTAAATGACATATTGATGGTAACAACACTCTTTTTGAATCATAGGCAGTGTTAGTCATTCATTTATTTATCTTTAAAATGTTTGTTAAGCCTTAAGGAACACTTTGAATAAGACTAACAGTAAAGCAAATAAGCAAGCTAGTAGTATTTGTCCCTCTTTTGTCAGGAAACAGTAAAAGGTAGGGGGAAAAAGGTATTTTGCTAAGGACAGATTCTGCAATCTACTCATATACTTTCTACTTCTTTTTAACTTTTTCTTCTGATAAAAACAGAAACAGACACTTCCATATAGTTTTCTCTGGGTGAATGAGTTCTTGTCCTAAACTTCTACATTTCACATCCTCTCTTTATTCCTCTTCACCTATTGCTAATGTACAAAATCAAAGATATTGTCATGAAATCTCAGAAAAGTATTTTCTCTATTAACAGGATATATTTTTAAGAATTGTAGAAAAATAGCTGAAACTATTTTTTTAACCTAAAAAAAATGTTGATGTGTCTCAGGAAGATATGCATTCTCTTAACTATAGCAATCAGCATCTTCCTGGTATATTTTTTTGTGTGGCAAGTGAACATTCAAAGTAAACAAGTTTCTCATTTCACAGAAATAATTTATTTATTTTGTAATCTAACCAAAATTTGAGTAAACATGATTTATAGTAGCATTTTGGTGAGACTTTATGAAACTAAGATACAACTAATCATTAGAAATAAATTAATTGGTAGAGGTTTTTTTCATGAATATACTAGAATATCCTTTGACATGAGAAGTGATGTGAACCCAGTGCTCAGATCCTGATTTCCGATACCATGTTCTCATAAAAGGACCTGTTCTCCCTGGAAAAATGGCTGATTCCAGGTGTAAGATAAAGAATATAGAAGACAATCCTCAAGAATATTGTAGGGCCAGAAAGTAAAAACAGTGCTCAAAAATAAAAGGACAGAGATATGTCAATGTGATGCAGGATCCAAGTGAAAAAAATTCCAGTGCCCAAAGACATAGCAGATTGTGCAAGAAACTAAATAATGTATTACTTTATTATATCTAAGTATATTTTAAATTTTAGAGAGAACATTGATGCTGATATACCTGGTTGAATAAAAATAAGGAAGAGGAGAAAAACCTCACATGTAGAAAAGAATCAATTCATGTGTATATATTCTTTCAAGCAGGAGGAATCCAACTCTCACTTTTTATGGTTTAAATGACTCATTTCTAAAGAATACCATATGGGAAGATGAAAAAATTACTCAACAGAAAAACCTGGCCACTACCTGAGCTCATTATTAAATTTAACATCAACAGTGGAAATTCATAACAAAAGTTGTAGAACCTTGGGATGACTTAATGAATATGACATTTCATCTCTGTCTCTATGATCTTCTTCCCCCAAACTCACAACCTGATTCTCACCAAGACAAGCACTAAACTAAACAGATTACAGAGAAATTCTGAAAAATATCTCATCAGTAGTACTGAAAATTCTCAAATTGATCAGAAAAACAAGGAAAGTCTGAGAAACCATCTTAGCCAAAACACACACACACACACACACACACACACAATAAATATGAAATATGATGGGTAAATGTAACAGTACTTGAAACTGAAAAATATCATTAAGGAAAAACTAATGATTTTCTTCTTTTTAAAGGCTGAATAATATTTATACATAATATAAATATCTCATCATTTCTTTTCTTTTTTTTCAGTGCTGGAGATTAAACTTGTGACCTTGAGGATGCATTTTACTAAGAAATAAACCAGGCACAAACAGATAAATAATTCATAATCTCACTTATATGTAGAATCTAAAAAATGTCAAACTAACAGGAACAGAGAATATGGAGACAAGTTGGTCATTTCACTTAACAAATGAATCAGTTCTAAAGATTCAATGTACAAAATGGTGGCTATAGTTAACAGTTTATACTTGCAATTTGCTAAGAGAGTAGATATGTTTTCACCACACACACAAAAAGTAACTCATTTATTTTACCTAAACTATGTGATAGATATGTTAACTAGCTTGTCTGATAATTGATTCATAATGTATGTGTATATCAAAACATCACTTTGTACTGCTTAAATATATACAAATTGCTCAATCATACATCAGTAAAACCGAAAAAAGTATCTATTTTTAAAAAAGAATACAAGTTTAGGGAAATCAAAAATAGAGACTAGCTGGGGGAGTGAATTTGTAAGGTTCATTATCACACACTGAACATGTATTAATACATCACCAACACATCATTTTCAGTTCCCAGTAGTCACCACTAAGATTACACAAAGACCATGGCTGTTTGACAGAATCCCAGTTCTTCCTGCAAGGAAACACTGTGTTAATCTGCATGTGCTGCCATAGATAAGTTTTAAGTAGGCATCAAATAAGTTACTAATACTGAGTATGTAAAGAAATTACTTTGGTAGAGACTCATTAGTCACTTGCAATAATTCCCACCTTGCTGGGATTATGGGAATAGGGTCACTGTCGTCATTTGAGTAAAATATGACTATATAAACTCCATCTTATTTTCTTTGTTACTGTCCCTGTGAAGAGAGAACTGCAAGGCACATTTCTAGGAAATAAAAAATAGAGCTTTTTTCTTATAAAAAAAATATCTTTCTGTACTTTGTACCACTCAAATTGTACCCTACTCAGAATGCAGTAATGGTCATGGTGAACTACATCCTGGGTTTGAATGCCCTTATGGGTCTACATGACTTTGAAGTAGATTCTTGCCCCACCAACCCCTGCCCAAATTTAAGATGTGACTGTTGAGCATCTGCTTGAAACCAGGACTGTGGTCAACTGAACTGCAAAGCTAATGCTTTTTTAGCTTCTGTTTATCACTTGCTTGCCAACTAGAAAATTACCATCTTGCCTAGAACTCACAGGTCCCACTTATTAATATTTTAATTTCCATGATTGACTAGCTTAAAGCACGTCACTGAGGTATGGTTTTTGTGCTTATATTCTCCTTGGATGGACCAGGAAGCTGCTGTTCTCCCACAGAGTTCCAGTCTCTATGGGTGGATGACAATCCCTGGTCAGGTAAATAAAGCTCTCTTTGATTTGAATTTGGACTTAGAGTGTTTTCTGAGCGGCTCCCCATAACAGTATAACTAGAATATTTATGAAATATCTAAAGCTAATGAATATCCACATTAGATATTGTAATATGAATAAATGTAATATGGATAACTATAATTTGTGCAAATATGCTCTATTCACTCATTCTAAGGCCTAGGAGCTTTCTTGAATTCAATAATAGAAAATTAATAATAAACAATAGAAAATAAATTGAGCCTCAACCCAAAGAACCTTAAAATGCAATCATAACTTCCAGGAGAAAACTTGGTAAGTTCATTCACATTTGAGGAGCAATACCTTTGTCAAATATATGTACATTTTATTAGGTTATTTTTCCATCCAAGAATTTTCTGTGATTTTAATTTGTACAGTGGTAATACAGGTGAATCTTGTAGGATATATGTAATAAGTAAATTTGTATCTATTTTAGTAAATTTAAAATTATAACAAATTTTTTTAAAAAGCTTATTTTTTTAAATGTGACTATTCCTAAAATTGAACTATGAGTAAAATCCTCTTTTTATATGGAAATAATCACTATATTATTAAGTTTACTTTTATTAAACAGCCATATCTTCTGTTCCTTCTAGCTTGAGCAACATATTTTAGAACAGCTTTAAATCAATATTTTTTGGGGGGAATGGCATAGACTTAACAAGAATCAATCAAGATACCAAAATCTGCAATTGCTCAAGTCTCTCATGTCAAATGTCACAGTGCTTGCATACAACTTCTTACTTTCTTTTGTGTACTTTAAATCATCACTTATAACACCTAATTGAATGCAATTGCTGTGTAAATCTCTATTATACTATATTATTTAGAAAATACAGTTCAGTATAGGTATAGAATTTTTAAAACTGTTTTTGATATTGGTTGGTTGACTCCATGGATGCTCAAAATAGAGGGCCAAAGATGGACTTTATGTAGCCTGATAAAGTACTAGAAATGAGGAAAAAATTGAATGAGGTATCTGAAAACTTTCTGCAAATTGGGGAAATATTATATATGTTATGATAGTATTATAATTTTTGTTTCAGATTTAAACATGATAGCAGCACTCTTTATTTAAATGGTTAACAAACACACAGCCACTTCTTAAATATTGTGACAAGGAAATTATGTGATTTTTTAGCAAAGTGGCCCCAATAATTTTATTTTAAATATACACATCTGATTTTTTTAGCTGACCACGGACACTCAAATTTTTTATTGAATTTTAAAGACATATAAACAGTACACTTAAGTTCTTATTTCTGAAACAGAGTACAACCATTGGTGGGCACCCTTGGCAAGCAGGCATTCTTACTTTTCCAGCAATCAGAAGTCACTTAAATGCCTTCTCTGGTTATTACCCCATAGCCTTTACTTCTTACAGGCCCTTTTTGTTTGTTTTAAGCTTCATATAACTGGATTCACTCAATATGCAGCTTTGTGTATCTGGCTTCTTTCACTCTGCACTCATATTTTTGGTGACTCATCAAAATCATTAGGTATACTATAGATTGTTCATTCTCATTGTTCTGTAGAATTCAATTATGTGATTATATAACAATGTATTTATTACCCTATTCCTTTTTATAGGCATTTAGGTAGCTTTCAGATTGGGAGTATTATGAATACTGCCAGGATGAACTTTCTACACTATGACTTTGCGTGAATACATGTATACAAATTTTAGTTGGATATCCAACTCTTAGATTATGCATATGGTCAGCTTCATAGATATTACTGCCAGCCTTTGACAAATAAAAAATTATTTTAAATAATTTTTATTTAGAAATAAAACACAGGGGCTGTGGCTCAGCAGTAGAGTGCTTGCCTAGCACGTGCAGGGCCCTGGGTTTGATCCTCAGCACCACATAAAAATAAATAAATAAAATAAAGATAGTGTGTCCAACTATGACTAAAAAATAAATATTAAAAAAATAAAAATAAAACACAGATGAAACTTCTAAAATAAAGAAGGAAGAATTATATATAGTACTCTTGGAAAAGAGCCAAGTATGAAATATATCTGTAAAAAATGTGCTCAAATAAGTAGAATAAAATACCGTTCAGTTATTTTTATATCAAAAAACTCTCTTATGACGTACTCTTCAAATGATTGACTTTCAAGAAAGGCGTTTAATAGTGTAGGTGATGTATTCTAAATTTTGACTTTGTGAATAATGGAAAGAGTGCTTATTGGGGCATGCAGCAGTATTCATAATGCCCTTTCACCATATAACATGTCAGAATAACAGATGGCATACTCTGTAAAGAAAATTAATTTAAATAAGTCTGGTAAAAACCCACCTTTCTTGAGAGAAAAGATATTTTGTATAAGAAGTTCATCTTATTTATTGCCTACCTGGACAGGTAATGTATTCAGGTTTTTCCAATCTATTCCTTTGTGATAAAACATATTCCACACACTCATCATGTATGCCACCACTTCTCAAATCCTTATGCACTCAGTGTGTTCTTATATTAGTCACCTATTAATAAAATTCCAATTAACAAAATTTACTTTCTATTACTGTACTATATTTACTATATGACAAAACTTTCCATTTTCAGCATAATGTATGCCTTCAAAAATACAGCAATGAGATTTTTATGATTCTTTAACAAACCATGCTATTCTGCATGGTGCTTCTCTCTTTTAACTTTAGATTCATAAATAAAGGTTGCACTATTTTCCAAATATTTTCATTTATTTTATGAAATTGTACATTTTCATATCATCATTTTTAAATATTGAATCATACAATGTTTTTTCCTTATTGCAATAGGCATACAAACAGTTACATTTATCTGTGTCATTTTAATAATATGCCATAGGCTAATGTCCAAATTTAATAACCTTCAAAACCCTGAATATATTGTTCCCATCAAAGATATTTCATAAGAACATCTCCATTAATATTTTAAATATATTGGAAATTATCAACACTAAAGTTTCGATTTATATCTGAATATAGGTATGTGTATAAACCTGTGTACTTGCACATAAATATGAATGCAGATAGATTATGCATGTATATATAATGGCTCAAAAATATGGATTTTATTAGCCATTAACTCAAAAACATTTTCATTTTTCTATTATGTTCAATGCAGTGTGCTAAAAATGGGAAGACTGCAAGGCTGAGCACAAGTAAAACAGCCCAGGAAGGGATACAGTACATGCACACCAGTGAGTGTAATTTACAAAATGATATGAGCCATGAGGAAAGCACACAGCAACAATGAGTTTGTGAGGGGAGTATTGCATTTTATGAAGAATGAGAAACATGGGAAGATGATAAAAACACGCGCAAGTTTTGAAAATGACATATAGACACTGTATTTGTGGATAAGTGGTATAGGTTGTCATGTGCAGAGAGAACAGGGCAAAGCCATGGAGTCAGAACAGAGGATATCAAGCCATTTGGTTTGACTGAGGCAGAAAGTATAGTGAGGGGAAGAACAGTAGGTAGAAATGCTCTGTGTGAGTTCTATCCTCACTCCTAATTCCATTTCCTAACTAAGTAGGAGAATTCCATGGAGTCATTTAATTTCTCTAGATCTGTCTTCTCTCATCCATAAAATATGGAAGTTGGGCTAGATCAAGTATTTTCAAATAAAATTTAATGGAACTGTAATGGTAAATTCATGTTAAAGATAATATGCAATATTAACAGTAATATGCATGTATAAACATTTCCATTTAAAGATGGCTCTCTCTTCTAGCCCAATAGACACACATATATGAGAAAACAGTGTCATAAACCTGTCTTGCAAAATGTATAGTCTCAGAAGTAAAATTACTATAATTTTTATAGCATAGTTATTTTCTTGGAAAACTAAGTTGGAAATAATGGGTAATGGGTAGAGAAGTCAGAAATATGATTGGAAAAAAATGTATATAAATGACAATAAGTTTACTTTATTAGAAAAGTATTTACACTTACAATAATTACAATAAACAATCATTTTAAATACTTGAAGTATGTCAAGAAAAATTTATGACACTTAATTAAAAAAAGAAAATGACATCAATTTGACCCCAATCTTTTGGTCAAAACTGTCACAGACTTAGAAAATCGTATTGCATTCTTGGGTAGATAAATTCAACATCATAAAAATGGAAGTATTTCTTCTGGAAAAAAAACAAGTTCATTTTTGGAACCAGATTTGCTAATTTTGATATTATAATGTAAATGATAATGCAAGAGTTTTTTAAAAAATTCTATTGATGAACTATATTGAGGGTATATATCCCTTTCCACTGTTATATAAAACCACAATTATTAGAACCCGTTTTACCATAAATAAGAAATAGATCAAAAGAACAAATGAAAAAGATGAAAAGTTTCAAAATGTATAAGAATTATAAGTATCTGATTATATGATAAGGGAATAAAACCAGTAGAATAAAAATTATTTAATAAATGGTATTAGAAACAGAGTAGTCAACAGGGGCAAAAAAATGAATTCATAAAATAAAAGAAAAATAAATTACATATGATTCAAATATTTAAATAAAAAAACTTTAACAATATTAGAAAAAAACATAATTTCAAATGATAGCATAAGAATAAAAAAGTCATTTCTATACATAAAATAAACAAATATAAGGATTTATTGTAGTTAAACTGTTGTTTAAATTTTCTGAATACAAAAACACCACCAAAAAAAATAGTCTGGGGAAACCATTTATAACTCATATAAGAGGGAAAGAGCTATTTTCATTTATGAATATGAAGATTAAAGATGACTAAATCCATTAGCACTCCTTTCTTCCACAAATTCTGCTTATCCTCCCCTGACTCTAAGCTAACACAGCCTACTTGGACCCTATAGGTAAGTAAAAGTGATGTTCTGCCTGTTCCAAGATTTACTTTTAAAAGGATCAGCAGTTTCTTTCATGATCAGTAGGAGCCCTGAGGCCCCCATGACTGTGAGGAGCTCATGCTGGCCACATTGACAGACTTCATAGAGAAAAATTCAACTAGCCCCCAGCTATTTGCATGCATAAAAATGTATTCAAATAACTCTAGACTCAGTTGATATCTAACTACCATCACATGATAGGCACTAAGCAAGAATCACCTACCTGCGCTTGTCATCAACACTTAGAACCATAGAAGGTAACCAGTTGTGTTGTCATTGAATTTTCAAAGTGACTCATAAAGAAGTATAATATAAAACATTTTTATTAAAAAAAAAGAAAAAGAAAACTCCAGTACCAAACAGAAAGATAAGCAAAATATATGTGACTCTATACGGTAGATTATTCTTTCCAAAGATGGCAACAATGACACACATGTTCTTCTACAGTGATTTCTCTCTATCTGCATCGAGGGGCCATTTGCTCCTGCCCTAGAATCTAGGCTGACCAAAATCCTTTTCTTTACCAATAGAATGAAGATCAAATGCCATTATGACACATCTAAGATAAAGTCAGAAGAAATTTTAAAGTTTTCATTTGGGTCTCTTAGAACCCTCACTCTTAGGATATTCCTCAGAAACCAGTGAGTAGGTCATAAGAAGCCCAAACTACATGAAACAACCAAAAATAAGCATACCTGTCAGGATCCCAAACTCAGCCCTTGGCAAAGAACTAATGATGACTATAGCCAGGTGAGGCTATCACCTTAGATTTCTAGACTGGTTGAGAATTCAGATTACTGAAGATACATTGACCATATTTAACTAACTCAAGAGAACTGCTCCCATAAAATCATAAAACTGGTTTTAGAGCTACAGAGTTTTGGGGTAAATATTTCTATATCAATAGGAAATGAAAATCATGGCTGATTATGTGTTTTTGTCCCATTTATTAAAATTTGACTCCCCAAAAGAGGAAAATGTTGATTTTTTTGGTTTAATTTTCTTAAATTCAGGTAGATCCTTTGGTTGTTGAGTGACAGTATAGTAGAAAACATGTTATAGAGATGGATTTCTTGATACAGTTCTGAAATGACTTGACAAGTTATACATTTTTAATTAATTTATTCATTTTAATTATGTATATATGACAGCAGAATGCATTTTGATTCATTGTACACAATTGCAGCACAACTTTTCATTTCACTGGTTGTATACAATGTAGCATCACACATATGTGCAGTCATACATGTACCTAGAGTAATGATGTCCCTCTCATTCCACCATCTTTCCTGCCCCCATGAACCTTCCCCCCTCCTCCCTCCCCTTTGCCCCAAAAAACTTCCTCCAGTTTGACCATGCCCTCCCCTGCCCCCCATTATGAATCAGAATCCACTTATCAAAGAGAACATTTGGTCTTTGGTTTTTTGGGATTGGCTTACTTTGCTTAGCATGATATTCTCCAACTCCACCCATTTACCTCCAAATGCAATAATTTTATTCTCTTTTAGTGTTGAGTAATATTCTATTGTGTATATATACCACAGTTGCTTTAGCCATTCATCTATTGAAGGGCATCTATGTTGCTTCCACAGCTTAGCTATTGTGAATTGAGCTGCTATAAACATTGATGTGGCTGCATCATTGTAGTATGCTGTTTTTAAGTAGTTTAGGTATAGATCAAGGAGTGGTTTAGCTGAGTCAAACGGTGGTTTCATTCCAAAATTTTCCAAGAAATCTCCATACTGCTTTCCAGATTGGTTGTACCAATTTGTAATCCTACCAGCAATGAATGAGTATGCCTTTTCCCCCATATCCTTGTCAACATTTATTGTTGTCTGTATTCTTGATAACTGCCATTCTGACTGGCATAAGATGAAATCTTATAGTTTTGATTTGCATTCCTCTAATTACTAGAGATGTTGAACATCTTTTCATATATTTGTTTATCTAATGTATATCTTCTTCTGAGAAGTCTGTTCAGCTCTTTAGCCCATTTATTAATTGAGTTGTATGTTTGTTTGCTTTTTGGTTTTAAGGTGTTTGTTCTTTATATATCCTGGAGATTAGTGCTCTATCTGAAATGCATATGGCAAAAATTTCTCTCTCTTCACCTCATCGATTGTTTCTTTTGATGAGAAGAGGCTTTCTACTTGGAATCTCTTCCATTTATTAATTCTTGATTTTATTTCTTGAGCTATATTTATAGGAGTCTTGTTAAGGAAGTTGAGGCCTAATCCAATATAATGAAAATCTGGGCCTACCTTTTCCTCTCTTAGGATCAGGGTCTCTGGACTAATTCCTAAATTCTTGATCCACTTTTAGTTGAGTTTTGTGCATGGTGAGACATAGGGGTTTATTTTTGAGACCCAGAGTAGCCAAGGCAATCCTTAGCAAGAAGAGTGAAACAGGAGGCATCACAATATCAGAACTTAAACTATACTACAAAGCTATAGTAACAAAAATGGCACCATATTGACACCAAAATAGATGTGTAGACCAATGGTACAGAATAGAAGACACAGAGACAAACCCATATAAATACAGTTATCTCATACTAGACAAAAGTGCCAAAAACATACATTGGAGAAAAAATAGCCTCTTCAACAAATGGTGCTGGGAGAATTGGAAATCCATATGCAGCAAAATGAAAAATAAACTTCTATCTCTCACCATGCACAGATTTTATTTCTTGTCTCATTAGAATACTTGTTCATAGAGGGTTCCTTCTTGGGAGTAACGTATCATATATGAAGTGTAGTAACCTTTAATCCACAATACTCTCAGAAGAACGGGACATGTGGCATAGCCCTGGAAAGAGATCTCATGTGGACAAAGAAAGAACAGGGATAAAAATGCCACCACCACCCCCAATGTCTATGCTGTGATTCTCAGAAACTATGTTACCTTACATAAAAAAGGGTATTTTGCACATTCCTTATATAAATGAAGTTGAGTACATTTCCCTAGATTTAAGAGCATTGTTATGATTTAGTATGTCCCCCAAAAGCTCATGTCCAAGTCAATGCCAGAATTTTCAGAGATAAATTATTAGATTATGAGAGGTGGAACATAATCAGTGAAATAATACACTGATATGGATTAACTGGGCTATAACTGAGGGAGGTAGGTTGTGACTGGAAGAAGTAGGTCACTGGGGGTGGGGTGTTTGGGGTCTATATTTTGTCCTTGCTAAGGGCACTCTCGCTTTCTCTCTTTCTCTCTCCCCTTCCTAGTTGCCATGTCCTGAGCTTCCTTCCTCCACCACTCTTTTCTGTCTATGCCACTGAGGCTCAGAGGTATGGAGTCCATTCTCAGGTCTTTTGGTTACAGGAACACAAAGATGACGAAAACAAGCTTTCTCTCTCTCTCTCTCTCTCTCTCTCTCTCTCTGTGTGTGTGTGTGTGTGTGTGTGTGTGTAACTGAAGTGTTGAATCTTCAACCAGAATTTATATGAAATTATATTCTGAATTATCCAGGTGGGCCTCATGTAATCAATAGGTCCTTAAAAGTGAAAATAAGAAAGAGAGAGAGAGAGAGAGAGAGAGAGAGAGAGAGAGAGAGAGAGGAGAGAGGGGAAGGAAGGAAGGAAGGAAGGAAGGAAGGAAGGAAGGAAGGAAGGAAGGAAAAGTGAATCTGTGAGATGTATGGAAGTAAAAGCAAGAGTAAGAGACTCAACCTACTATTAATGAATTTGAAGACTGAAGAAGAAAGTCATGAGCCAAAGAATGTGGGCAGCCTCTAGAATTAAGTAGGAATGTCTTTCACCTGATGTGACAATTACAAAGAAAAGAGGAACTTCAGTTCTACATCTGAGGTAAAATTCTGAGTCAATATAGCATATTCTTTTAATAATCCAGATAAAGAAGATGTGAACAATTTTTCACCAGTTAGCCTGTGAAACCCATGTCATATTTTTGACCTACAAAATTTTAAGATAATTTTTTTTGTTTAAACTTCTAAAAATTGCATACTCATGTGCTATGACAACAATAGGATACCAATAAAAGTACAAAGCCACCTGGTCTGTGATTGGATCGCTTTAGTCATCCAGTTTAGTTGAGTTCTAAAACAATTCTGGTCCTAGCTCCCTAATCTTCTGTGTGTCCAATTGCATAAAATACCAAGCAAGAACTGAAAATCTGAGCACAATACACCCAGATAAACAAAGATATAAAATTTTAGTTTTAAGCTTCTAAGTTTGGGAGGTATTTGTAGCCCTGGAAAGAAATCTCATGTGGACAAAGAAAGGATAGGGATAAAGGATTTAGATTACTTTGCTTTAGGACATCTATAATTCTCTTGAACTGGTATAGTATCATTTGAAGGTGGGCTTAGGTTAAAGTGGTTCATCATAAATTTAGGCCAACCACTAAAGCTTTTTAAAAAGAAGCACAATTGAAATTTTAAAAGAACAGAATTATCAAATTTGTCAAATGCTCAATTAAAGCATAGAAAAAAGAAGGAGGGGACAACAAACAAGTAAAAAAAAAAACAAAATGATGATAAAGATGGTAGATACTAATTGCAGTAGATAAATAACCACTTTAAATTTTAATGGTTTAAATTCAACAATTGAAATGCAACAAACTGTAAGAGTGTATTTAAAACAAAAATATAAATACCCAAATACATATTGTCTATTTTTAAAATACACTTTGTATTTAAAGAGTTAGACAGATTTTTAAAAAATATGCTAACATTAATCAAAAGAAAACTGGAATAGTTATGTTATTATTAAGAATACTTCAGATTAAGGAAGATCAACAAGAATAAATAAAGGCATTACATAGTGTTAAACTGGTAAATCTCCAAGAAAATACACGAATTGTACCAACCAACAGAGCACCTAAATATATCGGACAAAAACTAGAGAAACAATAGGGAAATTCATATTTATTGTTTCAGACTTGAAATTTTTTATTATAATTAATAAACAGTCAGATAATTGGTAAGCCTATAGCTTGCCTTTAAAGCGATACTAATCAGTTTGATCTAATTGACATTTATTGAATACTCCATCCAATCTAAGAATAAATATCCTTTTCAAGCTCAGGCATGTTAACCAAATAGATCAAATTCTGTACAGTAACATATCTTAACAAAATTAACATTCATTCAAAGAGTTTTCTAAATTTCAATGTGATTAAAGTATATAACAGTGACAGACAAAAAGCTGAAAGATCCATAAATATTTAGAAATTAAACAACATAACAACAAACTAGGCTGTTTCCTACTTTTACTAAAAAAGACAATTATCTCACCCTGAAAGTATTACTACAAATAAGACCTACTTGATTGCAAAGTTTAGAACATAAAATAGTATAATGTCAATCAAAAGTTATTATGAATATTATATTTCCACTGAATTGTAATGGATATTTCTTAAGGATTAGAGATTAGAATGATGTATGATTTGCTATTATCTCTCTATTGAAGTTGTCTGCTATAGTAAAACCACTATAATTTTTTTTGCAAATTAGTAGTTATTTTACCAAATAAAATAGTCACTGAAATATATTAGTTCAAGACCAAAACATTTTTGTAATATTTGAAATCTTAATGGCAAAAGTAGACAGANGTTTAGACTATAGATATTTCCTCTTAATTTAAATAGTTATTTAAACTTACAAACTTCTATAATTCAATATATTTTATACTTTATATATTTTATATATTATATATATATTATATATATTATTATATATTATATATATATTTTATATATATTTTATATATATTATACTTTATATATTTAAAATAAATATAAAATATATTTTATATTTATGGTAGTTACTATGTATTATATTTGCACTTTATCAAAGATAAGACCAACTCATATAAAGAAGCAAAAATTTATCAATGAGGATTAGCTTTGTTTCTTTTCTAAGAATGCAAATCAATATAATCTAATAAAACTAAAATTCACAAATGATGTTTTCAGCAGCTACTGCCTGGCAGACAAGAAGAGAGCTATGGATTGTTGCGAAACATTTTGACATATTGGGACATATTTAGAGGTACCATAGGAACCTAGGGGAATCAATATATATCAGAATGTAGAAGGACAATTCAGCCTGGTAATATCAAATTCTTTCATTTAAGAGAAAATTTTATCTTCCTAGGTTACCTTCTATACATTTGCCAACTTTAACATTTTCCTTTCTCCAACTGTAAATTGATATTTGACTATACAATTTCACAGTTATATTTTTTTTTTCTTCTGAAGAATTATAAAGCCTCAGGAACTCAAGAGTTTTAAACTGAGAGCACGAAGTTTATTCAAACACAAGACAATCTGAACTAAAGTTGCTGCTGGGCAGACTGATGCCACATTTCTTATGTTCTTAGGATTTCTGCTCACCTTTTGATTACTAAGCTACCAATAAAGGCCAAGGGCATTCAGACTTACAAAGTCCTTAAATGAGCCTCCTCATTTTCTGAGGTTCTTTGAAGTAGCTTTACATAATCTCTGAGGTTGTTGCTAAAGTTCAAAAGATTGGCCGGAGCTATAACATGATCCATGAGTCTTTGTTAAAATGTGTGTGTGTGTGTGTGTGTGTGTGTGTGTGTGTGATGTGTAAGGCAGTGGGCATCTACTTCTTGTACTTTTCTAAACAGTTGAAGCCTTGGACTCCACTCCCTGGCTCCAAGGTGGAGTTTCAGGCAGATATGCCCTGGCAAACTTAGTTATTTTGATGTGTGCCTAGAAGAACTATGGTGTACTCAGATTCCTGCCAGGTAGATTCACAATCTTTATTCTGAACAAATGGAGAGAACTTATCAATGGTGCATTTTACATGATCACTTTTTTTTTAATTGCAGTATTGGGGATTGAATCCAGGGCTTCACACATGCTAGGCAAGCACCCTAAAACTGAGCTGCAATAGCAATCATTTTTATTTTAAGACAGAGTCTCACTAAGTTGCCAGGATAGCTTTGAACTTGTGGTCTACCTGCCTCAACCACTGCACCCACCTACTAGATAACTTTTTAAAGAATCCCTTCCTTTGTCTATCTGGGTGAAGACAGGTCAGCAGCAAGCATATATAAAATGTCAGTTCTTTTTGTAACTGAAGTTAGGATTTTGTTTAGTTTTATTTTGGATTTTTGTTTGACACAGAGGCTTGTTTATTGTTGTTTTGCTATACTGATGTCTTGCTATGTTGCCCAGACTGAGGCTGATCTTGAACTTGTGGGCTCAAATGATCCTCTTGCCTTAGTCTCCTAAGAAGCAGCCAGCTAAAATCAGGATTTTGTTTTGCTTTTCTTTTCTGGTACAGCCAAGATATCCTTCCTTACCTATTTGGAATTAATTTCATTGAAAGTTCTTCTGTTTTTATTGAGCTGCTAATCTCTTGTTCTAAAGATAAAGAAATTAGCACATTCTTTTTTTATATAAAGGTCTTATTGAAGACATTCATCTTAGCAACTCTGATAAAAAGAAAAAAAAGACAAATCTGATCTTAATTTCCTACTGATTTTTATTGGACTTTGAAGATTTAGTTTACAAAACAGGGTCACAATTCCTTTCCTGAGTTACCAACACCAGATTGTTTCAAATCTGAATCACCACGCTGTATCATTTCTGACTTGGCTTCTACAGTGTTTCTCTGTAAAGGAGCCAGAATAATACCAACATTCCTGTTTTAATTCTCAGAGATTTTCAATATATTCTAGGACCAGATCTCCTTGCTATGATTTGAATATGAGATGTCCCCCAAAATCTCCTGTATTCTTGCAAGAATATTTGAAGGTGAAATGATTGAATTGTGAGAATTGTAATCTAATCAATTCATCCTAGTTTGAATGGACTCGGTAGTAACTGTAGTCAAGTGCGGTGTGGCTAGAGGAGATGGGTCCGTGGGGGTGTGCCCTGGAAGGGTGCATTTCCCTGTGTTCTCTTCCCCACTGCCTTGCTCTGCATCCTACCCACCACACAAGCTGAGCAACTTTCCTCTGCTGGGCCCTTTCCCCGTGATGTGCTGCCTCACATTGGACCTAGAGCAAAGAAGTCATCTATAGACTAAGACCACTGAAACTCTTAGCTCCAACTAAACATTTCCTCCTTTAAGTTGTTCTTGTGTATTTTGGTCATGGCAGTGCAAAAAATTGACTAAAGTGGGCTTATTCTGAGGGCTCTCTGAATCTTCCAGGATGAGATGTTGTTGGTGATCCATTAGTTCACAGGGTGAAATTGCACGGGTGTTCCACAGCACCTCAGACTCAAACACGGCTTTCTGAGCGTCACTGCTATCCTGAGTAACTCCTATGGACCCATAGTCTGCCACCACACATCACCTTCTCCTTTGGCACACCTTTTGTTTCGGCTTTAGTGATTTCTGTTGACTTGAATCTTGTCTTTGTTCCTTCCACTTGCTCTTCCTCCAGTCCTTTCAGCACAGCTGCCTGTGATCAGAATTTCCAGCCTCCAGCTTCTCTTTACGGTGTCTTAACAGTCTCTCTCTCCACTGCTCCTGAATACCTTCCCACGTGTCCACTTACATCCAACTTGAATTCTTTGTGGCAAGTTCTGCCATGATAATTCCGTGCTGGGAAGGGATGATTCCTTTCTTCTCGTATGCATCACGAAGTTGCCATTGATAACTCTATATTTTTCTGTGCTGTTCAGGTCATCCTTGGCCAGTTCAAACAACCTGAGGTTCATATCAGCAATAGGATTAAAGGAACCACAAGGAAGGAGAAGTACTTCTGTCTTCTTTGGTTTGTCCATGGAAAACTCTGACACCTCCCATGGCTCCCAGTCCTTTGGATAAAATGGTCATGTGGATGCCAAAGAGGGTTAAAACCATGGCTGGACGATCATTGGCTCATGGAAGAAACAGGTTATTACTTAAAGCAGATAATTAGCATGGAAAATAAGTGATTCCATTTGATATAAACATTTCCTATTCCATACACTCTTCGTTCTGTTCAAGGAATATATTCTAATATATTCTGTTCAAGAAATATATTCTAATAATACAAATTATTGAACAACCTTGAATTTAATAAGATTTCATAGATATTAAATATGTCTCTGCATATGGCCATTTCCTTTTTTAAAAAAAATAGAATCATTCTCTAACTTCTATTGAGCATATATCCTACATCATTGGACATTCTATGAAATCACCAGTAAGCAATTTTAGATAGGTATGGAGATATCTGAGAATTATTCAAAGAACAGTAATCAATGCCTTGCTGTAGGAAAATGAATGAAAGAAATAGTAGTCAATATCTTATTAGTAAGTACATTGCCATCATATTTTATATTGTGCTTATTTTATGTTTGTTAAGAAATTAAAACAATTAAAAGGATGGGTTAATTCATAATAGCAGAAGCTAAATAGATTAGTCACCACTTCCACTCTACCAAAAAAGATTATTGCAAGTATTATTCAGCATACTGACTAATCATTTATTAAAACTATGCAGAGTTAATGTTGTATTAGATTTTTTATTGTATGCCCCATTTCAAGTGAAATATTTGAGTACTGGCTGTAGAATATTCTCTGATATTAAAATTTTTTAAAGTTACAGAAGTGAAATATTTTTCCTAGTAATTTTCTTTCTTTCTTTCTTTCTTTCTTTCTTTCTTTCTTTCTTCCTTTCTTTCTTTTTCTTTTTGGTGTTGGGGATTGAAGATCAGCACTCTATAATGAAGCTACATTCCCAGCCTTTCCTAGTAATTTTAGATGAAAATAGGAAAAAATCTAAAGTTAGGGATTTCCAAATCACCGAATTTTAATTCAAATCAATTTGTGTTTAATAGGATGTAATTATAACTATAATCATAATGAATTGTCAGTTCACAAATGTTAATAAGTGTATCAGCTACACTATGTGGAATGGGCACAGAATTCCAAGGGAAAGGTCTTACATTTAAAATAATCGTAACATGCACTATTTATGTATCCTTGAGTAAATCATTTAACCTTATGTCTTCCATTACTCTTTTTTAAGTTTACATATTCAAAATGAAAGATGAAAGTCAAACAAATTGTTTTGAATTGGAAAGTTTAAATCTTGTGTTGATGGGTAAGTCATGCTGTAAAGTTGTAACCTGCTCAGAACATTCAAGGTAGAGAAGCAACAATTCTACAGCATTGCAATTTCCAACCCAAATTTACTTTATAATTATGATCTAGCTATTTGGTTCATGTGACAAATAATCTTTCCTCTTCAAAACACATAATCAAATCTATTTTTTGAGCAAATAGGTATTAGAGAAGAAAAATTAGTTGAAAATTTCAAGAATACATATAGTATAAACCCCCAAAGAGTAAGAATTTGAATGTATTTTGATCAGAATCCAAGCCTCTGAGGACTGATATTCCTTTTAGCTCCTTCTCTGGAGGACATTGATTCAAGAATAAAATATATATAGTGTTTCCAAAATTAAGATAATTGGAAGTTACTAAATTTTGTTAACTATATTATTCTTTTATGAAAATTAAAATATACTAGATTCTCTTGGAAGAATCCTCTGACACCTTAATAATGTGGAGTTCAAGTATATCTATACGACAGAACAACTAGAATTGGTGTAAACATTTTTTAGAATAGTTTGAACTAGCAATATATTTAATAGAAAATAACTAAATATACAGTTTTTTATTTAGAATGATGTGGAAAATAGGTGAATCAGGAGGCAAAACTTTAAAGAGAATTTTTGGTTAAATAAATATAAAAATAATAATATCTATTAATTGACCATTTTTATTTGTTTGTTTTACCAAAAAGTAGAAAAGACTGGCATCAATTGATTTGATGATTATTGGTAGGACAGCTTCTTTGCTCCCTGGGAGCAGAGCTAGAAAATCACATCTATATGAGGCTGAAACTTGCCTTACACATAGGTTCTTTTACAAGGTTTTCTGAAGCTATTTTCTTGAAAGAAAAATATACTTCATTTGATCAGCAGGACATCTGGTATATGCTTATCATGGAAACATTCTAGACACTGACTCTGAATATTAGAATTACCGCCTGCAGTGTTCTTTACATCAGTTGATTAACTTGAAGGAGAATTTATTAAGGAGAAAGATTCTGAGACAAGGACTGGGAACAGGGAGTGGAAAACTACACAGAACAAGAGAGACATAAAAATACTGCAGTCAGCATGATATTTGGTTCCCAGCATGTCACTGGGATCTTGAAAGACTATAAGCCAAAAGGCCATGTTTGATCTCTATGTGATAAGCATGCCAGGTTAAAGGTAACTGAGCATTTTCCCCATTTTGGTGTAGAAAACAGCACCACACTGGCATTATGGGAATTCCTCAACAGTGTTATTGCAATGCCCAAAGGTATAGTTGAAGAACTCCAGTGATGGCTGAGTGGCTTTGTTGAAGAGATGAAAGGCCTAGCAGACAAGACAATATCCAATAGGGACATATCTGACATGTCTGTGAGACCGGGAGAGGAGTAGACAGGATTTTCTAGAGGTCTGAGTTCCAACATGAACTTATAGATGCACTAAAGTCACTGGAATTTAAATAGTGAAGCAAATAAATTAAACACCAAGTTTCCCAAGAATACCATGTAACTCGAAAGTTTATTGGAGATCCTATTGCACTGACATTGTTCATGGTATCAAATTTGACATATGAATGGACAGAAGAACATAGAATGGAAAGTGTAACAATAAACATGATTATTCATGAAAACTTTTTTGTTTAAATTAAGAAAATATTATTAGTGCAAGATCTATATAATAATTTACATAAGACTCTCCACTGAAGACATTATTTTACAAGTTAAATTATATTATTGGTAATTGTCGCTTTAAGGATGCCCATGGCATGATGTGTTTTAATGTGTTTGAATTCCTTGTTCTTAAATCAAAAACCTTGCTCCCTGCCCATTCGTTTTTAGATACATAATAAGTTGCTCTTCAAAACTTATAAATACTGAAGCTAGCAAATTTATTTATTTATTTATTGACATATAAAATTGTGCATATTTGACGTTTTAATAAATGTATATATTGTATAGTGTTCCAAAAAGTGTGTTCATATTATTTTCTTCAAATATTTATTATTTCCTTGTACTGAAAATATTAAAAATCCTTTCTTCTACCATTTTTGAAACATAGAACATATCATTTTATCTATAACCAGCCTGCATTGGAGTAAAACACTAAAACTTCTTGCTCCTATCTAACTATAACTCAGTACCCATTGATCAACCTTTCTTCATGCCTCTTTCTTCTCTACTCTTCTGAGTCTCTAATTTTTACTATTTTACTCCTGACTTCAATCAGATCAACTTTTTTAGATTCACATGAGTGACATCACATGATTTCTTTCTGTGCTTCCCTATTTCAATTAACATAATGACCTCCAGTTCTAAATATATTGTCAAAAATGGCAAGATTTCATCTTTTTTTAATGAATGAATATTGTTCCAGTGTGTATATGTACCATATATTTTTATCCATTCATCATTTGATAGACCATTAGGTTGCTCCCAATTTTCTGGTATTGAAAACCATGTGTCAAAAATCATGAGAGGCCAGGCACATGCCTATCATTCCAGTGTCTCAGGAGGCTAAGGAAGGAAGATCATGAGTTCAAAGCCAGTCTCAGCAAAAGCCAGGCACAAAGCAACTCAGTGAGAATCTGTCTCTAAATAAAATACAAAATAAGGCTAGGCATGTGGCTCAGTGGTTGAGTGCCCTGAGTTCAATTCTTGGTACCCCTCCCCCCAAAACAATAATAATAATAATCATGATAGTTCATATATGTCTTCAACACACTGAGTTCATTTACTTTGAATATATACTTGAGTAATAAGAATGCCAGATCATATGATGGTTATATTTTTAATTTCTTGAGAAACATCTGTACTGTTTTCCAAAATGTCTATTCTAATTATATTTCCACCAGTGGGCAAGGGACACTTTCCTCCATGGCCTTCCAAGAACTTGTTATCATGTGTCATTTTTATAACATTCCATTCCAGCTATGGTGAGCTGTGTCTTACCATGGTTCCAATTCACATCTCCCTGATGATCAGTGATGTTAAGCATTTCTTCAAGTATCTGTTAACCATTCATAGGTCTTCTTTTGAGGAATTCCTATTTCTGCATAATGCTCACTTTTAACTTTATTTTTGCTCTTGTTTGACTTCCTTATACATTCTGGAAGTTAACACCTTTTCAGATATATGATTTGTACATAACTTACTAGTATGATACAACCTCATTAATCTATTTGTCTGTTTTTCTCATATTTTCTTTGTTTGGGGGCTCTTATAAAAACTCCTTTCAATTCCAAAGTGCTGACTTCCTCCATATTTTCTTCTGGTAGTTTCACAATTTCAAGTCTTATGTTTAAATCTTTAACCTGTTTCTGTTGATTCTTCTTTATTGAAGACATAGAGGACATATCCCCTGTATAGGGGATAGGGATTCTTGTGGTTTGGATGTTGAGGTGTCTCCCCACAAAGCTCATGTTAGACAATACAGAGATGTTCAAAGAATCAAAATGGCTAGATTATAAGAGCTGTAACCTCATATGGTGCACTAACCTATTTGATGGATGAATAATTTCAATGAACTCACTGGATGACAACAATAGGCAAGTAACGTTTGGCTAGAGGGAGTAAGTTACTGGAGGTTGAAAGTTATACATCTTGTCCCTGTCTCCTCGTGCTCCATCTGCTTCCTGGCCACCTTGAGCTGAGTAGTTTCCTCCACCATGCACTTCTGCCATGATGTTCTATCTCGTCTTGGACTTGGAACAATGGAGTCAGCCATCCATGGACAGAACATCTGAAACCATGAGACAGAACAAAACTTTTCTCTTCTAAGTTGTTCTTATCAGATCTTTTGGTCAGAACAATGTAAAGCTGACTAACACCGGGATCTAATGCCATTTCTCTGCATGTGGATGTTTAATTTTCCTTGCAATGTTTACTGAAAAGATTTTTCTTTCTCTAGTGAGTGTTCTTAGAACTTTTGTTGAGGCTCAGTTGGCTATAGATGTATAGTTTACTTTCAGGCTCTCTGTTCTATTCCATTGATGTATGTGTGTCTGTTTTTATGCCAATACCATGCTGTTTTGATTACTTTGGAGTAGCCAAAGTTTCGTAGTCTATTTTGAAGTCAAATAGCATTCTTTCTGCTTTGTACTTTTGCTTAAGGTTTTTAGACTATTCAGGGAATTTTTTTATTTCTATGAAGAATGTCATTAATATTTTGAAATGGATTGTATTAAATTTGCAGGTCACTTCAGATAGTATGGACATGTTAATAATAGTGATTCTTCCAATCCATAAATACAAGATGTTTTTCCATTTTTTTGGGGGGTGGCATATGTGCCACTTTAATTTCTTTCATCAATGTTTATAAGTTTTTTTTTTAATCTACTGTACTGGCTTTCACTAGTTTTTAAAAAGTTATTCCCCCAATTGACATCCTTTTTTTAGCCAACAAAAATAAACTTGAATTAATAGACTTTCTCAATAGATAAATAACCTCACTAACTTAAGCCTAGAGTACAAGACTGTTTAATACCTTAATGTGAATTACTCCAGTAACCTCCTCAGTTGTCTAAAGCTGATATGCTTATTTCATTTTGGAAGAAAATGGGTTTTTCTTCCAAGAATATTTGTGTGAGGCTTTGGAGACTATCAGGGTTGGAAAAAAGAACAGGATATTAGATGGGATGAGAGACAGAGCAAAGAATAAGGGATGCATTTTTACTCATTGTTTCTCAGAGAACTCTGTGGCAAACTCCCCATACTGTTACACTCAGTTTCTTGCTATTTCTAAGGATTACTAATATCTAATGAATTCTAATTATCACATGAGAAAAGTAGTAATTTTTCCAATTGTGATCACTAGTAAAGTGACTTGTTAAAGAGAAGTGTGTCCTCTTGCAAAACTTCATAGAGACCAGCTATCCTAAGTGTTAGGGAATTATATTGTGGTAGGATTTTGAAGCAGAAAATGTGTGGTCCTTCCTGCAACCACAAATCATGAACTTCAGTCCCTGACCATGCCAAAGTCAGAACGAGGGCTTTTCCGGATATGAAGCATATAGACCCTTAGCAAAATATTTGAGTCCCTCTTGTGAAATCTCACATGTGGTCCTCTTAGATCCCTGTGTGCTATCCAGGATTTGATGGATAAGGGAGAACCATGCAACAGTGACTGCTTCTTTCTCGCTATATTTATTCTGTAAACACTTCTAATGCTGATCCAGACTTGGCATGTACCTTAAAATGTGCCCTTTTTGTTTAGCAAAGAAAAACAACTGTTTGAAAAAAAAATGTAAATACATACTTTAAGCAGATAATGTGCCACATGGGTCACTTTGAGGTAAACCCATTTTAATAAGATTTAGGTGGTTATAGTATAGTTCTTCAAGGTTTCCTTAAAGCATTCTTAAATAAAATTGACTAAAACTCTAATCAAAATTAAGTAGGAAACAATCCATATTTGAATCAATAAATATTTAAGTCTCTGTTACATTTACAGACAATTTACATTTTATCCTTTCCCTTCCTGTTCTCTAAAGAACAGTTACTTCTGGTTTAAAAAAAATCAACAAAGGCTTATTGTTTTTGCACATATTTTTTAATTGATGTGAATTTTACATAATCCTTTATAGGAATTTGTATTCAGGAACAATTTATAAGTTCAGGATTATAGCCACAACAAGTTACTGAATAGATTTAACAACTGCAACTATCACTCAGAGTTATGAGCCATGAATATGCCCATTTGAAGTTTTCTTATAAGAATTAATTAAAGAATTTAAAGAAATAGAAACGGGAAGATTTGGAGAGCCAAGTAGGTATCTAAAGCATTGTGTATCAACAACCAAGGATATATTAATTGATTTTTTTTTAATCATCTGAAGTTTATTTTCTTCAAGAAACAGGAAAGTAGTGAAAGAAAATGTTCTATACTTACTACTAGTTAAAATCCTGGTAGTAAAATTTATAATTGGATTATTATTACACATTACACCCCAAATTTCCCACATCCAATTCTGACCATAAATTTAAAGCTTAAAGCAAAAAGTCACACAATCTCACTGCTGCCTTTATGTTGTAATAATAACAGAAATATTACTAAGTCACTATTATGGCCAATCTTCATGAGAAAAGTGACTAATTAAAATGTAATTAATAAAATTCAAACTAGTCACTTTTTATGAATCATTGTTCATTTAGTTTTGTTTTTAACAATGATTTAAATATGATAAAAATTCAAGTAGTAAATAAGTGTAGATAGAAAATAAAAACATCTCTTCACCCTTCTACTTCTAGCTATTAAGTAATATTTACTTTATTTTAATAAATCTTGACAGATTACTTTCTTTTGAAAGTAATGGGAATTAGCAAAAGATCTGATATTCTACATAAACAGTAGCAATAAAATCAGTAAAATTTATGTATATAAATGTAATCAGTGGGATTTCTGTAAGACTCCACAAGACAAGCTTTAGTTTCCTGAAAAGTATTACAAAACTAAAAGTTGGTTGGAGACCCTTTACCACTCATTGCTACTATTATGAGACCAGATACCTGAAATGAGAGATGAGAGTTCTACAGGTCAACGTGACAATTCATATACCTATTTCCATTTTGAAGCAAGTGCTAGTTCAATTAGGCAATATCTTTGTCAGAATTTACTTTTCTCCCATTAAAATATAAGAGAGGTGATTTCATCACACACCACCAGCGCTGGATGTCATCCAACAGCTAATGAACACCACCACCTATGGTAGTCTCGTGTTTTCATGTTGACTTCTCTGATGACAAATAGTTTAAGGTTCAGCATTTAATTTTCATATCAACTATTAGAAGTTTTACCTTATGACATGCTTATTCATATATTTTGCCACTGTTTTATTAAAGATTTGCCTTTTTAATTATAACTATCTATAAGCATACTTACAACTGCTAGACTTTTAACATCCATTTATGCTTCAAATGTTATCTTTTTTTAAAGGATAATACTTACAGGTATCATTAAAAATAAAAACAAAAGTTCAGTATGTAAAATATGGGTATCCATGTGGGACATTGCATTCCAAGCCTGCTTCGCTCTCTATGCTACGCTGTCATTCTTTCTACCTTGGCATAGGTCTTTCTCACTCCTCATGCATTTACTCTGCAGTGAGGTTTAAATTATTTTTAGAGGTAACAATACATAAAATAAACTCTTCTGGACAATATAAAAAATTCTGCTTAATGCTATGCATAGAAGTCAGAAAGAATTATTTTTCAAATGTTTAATTTTAATCCGTCTGGATCATAGAAAATAAATGGGAACTTTAGGAAGCCCATGAAGTCATCCATTCCCTTAGTATCTATCTGTCTCTTTGAAGGTGTGTGTAATGTGCCTGCCCATATATGTCTTTCCTTGTACTGTTCAATCATTCCAGTAACAATTTAACCTTTAAAAACTTCTAGCTTGTCATTTATTGAAGATAATTTAAAATGAATTTGTGCCAGTTGCCAGATGCAGAAAATGTTTATTTTTATTTTATGTATTATACCAGTATTCATATGTTAAAAATTATAGTGATGTATCTGAACCCAAACATGCAAAATTTATATGTGTAAATTAGACATGATTTCAAGTTGGTTATGTGTAATGATTTTTGTCAATGGTACATCTATTACACCACTGAATATTTTAAAAATTGTTTTCAGAAACACAGAAATACCAATATGGTAGTCACACCTCACATTTTAAAACCAATGTATATGTTAGAGTTTGTCATCTTCTTATGAAAGAGGCAACTTGGAACTACTTTTGTTTTTGTTGCCTATGTTTATTGTCTTCATTGCAGATGATTTGGGGGGTGTGTCTCTTAGCCCTATTTTCCAAGCTCGATAAGAGGAAAGGATATTCTTATGTTTGAACATTCCATGAACTATACACTATAAAGTACCATTCAGCAAAGGCTAAATAAATACCTTCTAAATTCTAAGTTGTTCTGATGGTGAAGGCAGTTATCCAAAGACTAATCCTAAAATTTTAAAATAATGGCAGTATCATTGGGAAAAAATGAGTGGCTTCCAAGTTGACTATTTTGGCACAGACAACATTCATTTGGATGTTTAAATTCTGGCATGTTTGTTGAAAGCAGAAAGAAATTTCATTACCCCAACAAGGTTTTGGTGAAAATTAGTGCAAAAAGAAGTCCACTTCAAAAGATGAGCCATGGCAGGCAAAGTCACAGCAATTACTGTGAATTAGGATCTTCAACAGTAGTCAAGGATATGCCATAATCTAGTGTTTGTTTGAACTGGAAGAACTAAAAATAATATTTGACCAATAATACTGGGATAATTTCATTACTGTTAAGAACAAAATCTACCCAGCTATCTCAACTAACTTGGTCTAGACCATAGAGCTTTCCTATGCAAAGTTCTGGAATGATAGAATGTTCTAATGCATTACCCAACATAACATCCACAAGCAACGTGTGACTATTAAGTACTCAAAACATGGGATGACTGAGAAGCTCAATGTTTAAGGTTATTTAATTATGTTTAAGTTTAAATAGCTCCCTGTCTAAATGCCAGTTGAACAGCACAAGTCTAGATCAGGTTGCCAAATACTGCTCAGAGGCCAAATGTGGCTCACAGCCTATTTTTGTAAATACATTGTGATTATACTTTCTTTATAGCTATAACCATTCATTCACCTATCATCTTATGCTGGTTTTGTTCTATAATGTTTGTGCTGAGTAGCCATGACAGACAACAGAGTCAAATATATTTACTATTTGGCCTTTTAAGGAAAAAAATTTTGGAGCTTTGGACTAAAGAAGAAGGGATTTATAGTTTTTCTTTGATTCATCCTTTTGATGAGCAATTAGTGGCCAAATCAATCAAGAACAAAAATAAGTGGACACTTAATTATTCAAGCAATCCATTTCTTCTAATTCTGTTAAGCTTTAACTTGAGATATAGCTGCATGTTTAGGCTATTTTGAATATATTTAAGGTGTACAATATGATTTTTTATATACTTACACATAGTGAATTGGTTACTATATCCTTGAATGCAAAGATAATGTAGGTCTATGAGGGATAAGGTAACTTCTAATTCATCTGTGCATATCTCACACTACTTAAGACAAAGCTAGAGAACAGTCAATAATTTGCTAATATCTTGAATTGAATCAAGTTGGAGAGGTACATACCTATCTCCAAAAAGACTACACTCATACTAAACTGGATTTTTTTTGTAGATTTTTTTCTTAAGTAAACAGAGTATTAAATCTGTCCCTTTTGAAATTAATTTTTGCCATAAAAAGTCATTGAAAATGTTGTTTAAATCATAAGTGAGCACATTAGTTTGTTATATTGTTATACCTGTAAGTTACAAAACTGATGATCATATTAATTGACTGACTTAAAATCATAATTTTAGCATTAAATCATTTTTGTTGAAATGAAATGAAATAAATCTCTTTACAAAGAATTAAAATCTAATTTTTGGAGGGAAAAAATGTCACACTGAATCACAGAAATTACCTTCATCATTATAATTTTTTTCAATAACAGTTTCCATGATTGGTAAAGAAGGGAAGACTTTCTTTGTCAGCAGCTTCAGGAGAGGCACTTTGTGACCAGTCCAGTCACTGTCAAATTATTCCCAAACTCATTGTGTACAGTGATCCTTCATTAGACACATAAATGATTAAGTGATATTGGAGCTAATAAAGCTAAATTAGAAAGTTAGAAAAAGCTTTTGTTTTCCTTTTGTTTTGCAGGAAAGAGATGTTAACAGGCTAAGGAGCAGGCAAAGGTATTAAGGAAAAATTAATATGCATTGTGTTTTTGTTTAGCTTTCATAAGATGGTAAATAAGAAAATAGAACATGAGTGACAGTACCAGGTTGTTCACTTGAAACACAATACTGTACAGCAGACATCAGAATTTAATGACCCAGCATAACCAAAACTTTATACTGGTTGAATAACAACTCTCCATTTTCCCCTCTCCCAGAACCTGTCAACTCTGAATCTGTTATTTTGCTTCTATAACTGTGACTACATTAAATTTCTCAAATAATTTGTAAATCAATGGATGTGTAACTGATGTGATTCTGCAATCTGTGTATGGGGTGAAGGTGGGAGTTCATAACCCACTTGAATCAAAGTGTGGAATATGATATGTCAAGAAATTTGTAATGTTTTGAACAACCCACAATAAAAAATTAAAAAAAAAAAAAAAAAACAACAACAAAAAAAAATTTCTCAAATAAGTGAAATCATGCAATGTGTATCCTTTGGTGATAAGTTTTCAACTTTTCACAATGTTTTAAAGGTGAATCTGTGTTATATATGGTAGATTTCCTTCTTTGGAATGGCCAAAATATTTCACTGTGTTTGTATGCCACATTTTCTTTATTCATTCATCCTCCAGTGGACATTTAGTTTGTTTCCACATCTTGGCTATTACGAATAATGCATAGGTTTGGATATTGATTTATTTTAATCCATTCAGCCACCTCTCTTTTGATTGAGGAATTTAATCAATATTTACATTTAAGATAATTATTGATAGGGAAAGATTATTTTGCCACTTTATTGTTTTCTTTATGTCTTCTAGGTTTGGGGGGTTTTGACCCTCTTTTCCTCTCTTGCTGTTCTGCATGTTTTGTTGACTTTTTAAAGTGGTAGGCTTTGGTTACTTTATCTTTTACTTTATTTGAATCCCCTACAGGTATTTTATTGGTTTTTACTATAAGGCTTACATAAAAAAATCTTATGTAATAACAGTCAATTTTATACTGTTAAAAATGTAATGTTAGCTAGATGCATTGGTGCATGCCTATAATCCCCATTAGTCAGGAAGCTGGGGTAGGAAGATTGCAAGTTCAAAACCAGACTCCACAATTTAGCGACGCCCTAAGTGACTTAGCCAGACCATGTCTCAAAATTAAAAAAAAAAAATTAAAAAGGCTGGGAATGTGGTTCAGTGGTTAAGCACCCCTGGATTCAATGCCTGGTACCAAAAAAAAAAAAAAAAGATAAAATATAAGATAACTTGAAACATATATACAAAAATTCTGCACCCTTCCTTGTCCTGACCCTATGCTTTATGTTGTTTAGTGTCACAATTTTCATCTTTTTGTAGTACATACATTAACATTTTATCATAATTATTTAATTACTTTTCCTTTAACTTTCATACTAGAACTAAAATTATTCACATATCAGGGTTATTTTATTACAGCTTTCTCTATTTGTCTATATACTTAACTTTAGTAGGCCTTACACTCTTCATGTGTTTTCATGTGTTTTGTGTTCTTCTGCTTCAATCTGAATAACTCCTTTTAGTAGTTCTTATAAACTAAGTCTAGTTGTGATGCATTTCCTCAGATTTTATTTGATTGGTAAAACCTTTATTCCTCCTTTATTTTTGATGAACAGTATTTTTATTATTTACATATATATTTTATTATTTATATATTATATATATTATTTATATTTATATAAATATATAATATTATATATACTATATAATATTATATATATTATTTTTTATATATTTATATATAAATAATTATTTATATAATTTTCTTGGTTAGCAAGGTTTTTTGTTTGTTTGTTTGGTTGGTTGGTTTTGTAGCACTAATTTAAACATAATATGCCTGAAAACAAATGTTCTACTGAACAATCCACTAATTGTTTTATGGTGTCATCTTTGCATATGATGTCACTATTCTCAGTTTTCTTTCAAATTTTTCTAATTTGTCTCACTGTGTACTTCTTTGTGTTTTTAATATATACTTTTAGTCCATATTATCTTTCTTGAGACTTTATTAATTTGTATATACATTTCCTTTCCCAGACCTGGGAAGTTTTACATCACTTTTAAAATAATCTTTTTCTCCCTTTCTCTTTCTCATCTTCTCTCAAGACTCTCATAATATATATGCACAAGTATACCTCAGAGGTATTGTAGGTTCCAATTTCCAGAAAACACAGTAAAAACAAAATCACATAAAGGAAATATCATAATTTTTAAAATTTCCCAGTGCTTATAAGAGTTATGTCTATATTATACTGTAGTCTGATAACTGTGGAATTTCACTCTATCTAAAAACAATCTAATTTAAAATAATTTACTTCTATAAAACGCTAACAATCATCTGATCTTTCAGAAAGTCATGATTTTTTGCTGATAACAGTTCTTGCCTTCAAATTAATAACTGCTGACTGATCAATCTGGAGGTTGCTGAAGATTGAGGGCCTGTGGAAATTTCCTAAAATAAGAGTTGCCTCACTGACTGAATTTTATTTTTCTGAAATATTTTTTTCTGTATCATGTGATGTTGATTGGTAGCATTTGGCTTGCCAGAAATTCTTTCAAAATTGCAATCACTACTCTTAAGCCCTGTCACTGCTTTATCCACTAAGTTTATATAATATTTTAATTCTTTGTTGTCATTTTAGCAATGTTCATGGCATCTTCATTAAGAGTAGAATCCAACTCAATTAAAAAGTTTCTTTGCCCTTCCATAGGGAATAACTCCTTACCTATTAAATTTTTGTTCATGAAATTGTAGCCATTCAGGTACATCTTCACATTTGTATTCTTCCTCCTCTGAGGTCTTAAACCCTTCAAAGTCATTCATGAGAGCTGGGATCAACTTCTTCCAAACTCTGCTAATGTTATACATTTATCTATTTCCATGAATTGTAAATTTTGTTAATAGTGTCTAAAATGGTATCCTCCATGAAGGCTTTCAATTTTTTACGAAGATATGTCAGAGGAACTACTATCTGTGACAGCTACAAAATTGTGATACTTTTTTCTTAAATAATAAAACTTTAAAGTCAAAATTACTCCTAGATCCATAGGCTACAGAATGGGAGCTGAATTAGAAGGCAGGAAAACATTAATCTCATTCTGCCTCTCCTTCAGAGCTCTTGGGTGAACAGGCGCATTGTTAATAGGCAATCATATTTTAAATGTAAATTTTTTTCTGAGCATTAATTTCTCAAAAGGGCTTAAAATAGTCAGTAAACCACATCATAAGAGATTTACTTTTACCTAGGGTTTTTTCTTCCATTTATACAGTACAATGCAAGTATATTTAGTATGACTCCTAGTGTCTTAGAAATTCTAGAAAGGTAAAAGAGCACAGAATTCCATCTAAAGTCACCAGCTTCATTAACCTCTAATAAGAGAGTCAATCTGCTGTTTGAAGCTTTGAAACTGTACACTGACTTGTTATCCCAAGTTATGAATGTCCTAGATGTCATGTTCTTCCAATAGAAGGCTGTTTTGTCTACATTGAAAATGTGTTGTTTAGAGTAGCCACCTACACTAAACTTAACTAGATGTTCTGGACAACATCCTATTGCTTCTGTGTCAGCACTTGCTGCTTCAAATTGCATTTTTTTTAAAGAGAGAGAGAGAATTTTTTAATATTTATTTTTTAGTTTAAATCTCTCTCATCTGGATTTTCTGATTGAGAACATGGTACAATACATATGTCCATTTAACCCATGTTGGACATGTAACATATGCAGAGATTAAGCTTTTGTTATAATTATACAGTGAGATTGGTGGTTGTAGGTTATCCCAGGAATACCAATACCTTGAATGATCCAATGTCTTTTAATAAAACGAACATGCTGTTTGGTGACTCTATTTAATTTAATAAATAAACATATGATACTGGATTAAAAAATCAATTCAAATTGGTGAATTCAAGAAATATCATTTAAAATGTCATGCTTTTATGAAGGTAATATTATTCTTACAGCTATATGTCTATATATGTTTTGATCTCTATCTTTATGTTTTTATCTAGCTCCTGGGCTCTTTTTAAACTTCATAAATAGATCTATGTTAAATATTTCTTCTGGAATTTTGTTATTTTTGTATATGAATTATTTATTTAATGCTTTTTCATGTGAGAAATAATGTAGAGCATATTATTTAAAAATTGTTTCAAACTACCAGAATACACTGTGTATTTGAAAAGGCAAAATGTAAAATACAGTGTGGTTATTTGACAATCCTGTACACAAAAACACCTGTTACTTTCTAAAGACAAACCTTGACAATCTCATTCTCATTTTCCCTAAAGGATAAAATATGTGTCATGGTTGAATACAGTTGCAATCATAAAAATTCTTTATAAAAATTTGCCTGCATTATGCTTGCTTATATGTGAGTATGTTTCTACAATATTTTAGCATTTCTCTAGCCCATGTTTAAGTATCTTGTATTTAATATGGATGTATTACTCAGTCTGTATCCTCAAAATTTTCACAGTCTCCTAAGAGGTAAAACTGTCATTTTAACAGGTTGGGTCCCTGTATAAATTATTGGGTAAAGATTCATGTGTACTACAAAACGATTAGCTATGTTCCCAACTATTTCTCCTTTTCTCATATTTCTAAGAATACATGGGGGTAAGATTAAGTCAGAAAACTCCAAAATCTATTTATGAGTTTGTCTGTAAATATATCTATTACCTTAAAAGTCAAACAAAATAAAATAAAATAAAATAAATATCATTAAGTCCCAATACTTATTCTGTTCAATATTAATTTTGTTATTAAAACTATTTAGAGTCAGACATTCAAGATGACAGAGTAGAGAAAGGCTGCATTTCAAGGTGGCTTGTGGCTCAGGATTTAAGTAGCAGGAATGCTGCTTCTCAGTGAGGTGGGTGAAAGAGGGATTTCACTAAAATTCAATATTGAACATTCAAAGTGTTTTAGATACTCAGAAATTTGGGTATAATAAAGGAAGAGTACATTGGAGCCTAGGTTGTTGTAGCACCAGCAGTGGCAGAGATAGCACCACTGGTTTACTAAAGAGGGAGGGAAAGCACAGAGAAGCAGATTTGGCATGGAGAAACCTGAGATCAGGAAAGAAGCTTGACATCAGCAGATCCACATGCTTCACTGTGCACTGGTGCTTGAAAAGTACCCATGTTTCTGAACTGGCCAGGGAGAGCTGAGGTGTAGCCATCTTAAGTTAGCCATCCTACAGCTGCTGCTATGCAGCTGGGAGATCAGAGTAAATACTGCCTCACTGTCCCAGCAAGTGCCTATCATGTGGCCTAGGGTATACCCAGCAGAGAGTAAAACCAACCCAGAGAAGATTGTACCTAGGGGGATTCTAGCCAGAAACGTGAAGGAGAGCCCAACTCACTTCTCCTTTTGAGTCTGGTTGCTCATGTGACTAGCAGGCAAGGGTCAGGAATCTGAACAGGCAGGTATGAATACTCTCAGGGACTTCAGTAAGGGAAGGCTGTGCTCATGGGCAGCAGGGTGTGGGGAGGCATGGTTGCCCTGCCCCAGAAGTGGAATTCTTGGGAGGCTCCTGAGATTGAGACTTCCTCTAGATGAGCAACTTCCAGGCCTTAGGGGTGTGTTGAACTAATCTTTCCAGAGCAAACACCACCCAACAAAGCCTTAAGCTTTGACCTAAGCCCCACCCACCAGAACTCCACTATAGAACTCTACAGTAGCTCCACCCTGGGAGTACATGGATCTGGTCTGTATAGACAAAACTGCAACTAATGGTACTTCCTACATCATACTGGTGAGAAGGGAAGCTGAGATTTATTTCAAAAAACTTCAGTCAGGCCATTTCAACTGGGTGGCAGCTAAGAGAGCAACACAAAAAGAGAGAGAAGTGAAAGGGCTTAACATCTCCAGTGTTCTCTCTCTCTCTCTCTCTCTCTCTCTCTCTCTCTCTCTCTCTCTCTCCTCAGTACACACTCACAAAGAAAGACAGTTGAGCATAGACAGTAACCATCCATCCTGGTCAACTATTTTGACTACCTCAGTGGAGATTATTCCTTCATTTTTCAATGAGAATATTTTTCTTAACCAGGTGTGGTGGTCCATGCCTGTAATCCTAGTGACTTGGAGAATAGGAAGGATGATTCAAAGCTTAAGACCAGCCATAGCAAGCTAACAAGGCCCTAAGAAATGTAGAGAGACCCTGTCTCAAAAATAAAAAATTACTGGGTGTATTATGCTTGCTTATATGTGAATACAAAAAATGAAAATATATCAGGGGATGTGGCTCAGTAGGAAAAATCCCCTGGGTTTAATCCCTGGTATGAAAAAATGTATTTTTTCCTTTGTGTGTGTGTTTATAAATGCTTGCTGTGCTTATTGGTTCAGAAATACATATACATATTTGTTTTAGTCAGTTTTTCTCTGCTGTGAATAAAAAATCTGATCAGAACAACTGTAGAGTAATAAAAAATTATTTGTCTATAGACCCTACCACCACCACTAAACAAGCAGAAGTACCTATTCTCATTTCTGAAAATGCAGATTTCAAGCAAAATTTAATCAGAAAAAAATAAAAAAGCACTACATCCTGGTAAAGAATAAATTAAACAAAAAAGATAAAATGACAGTAAATATTTATGGCCCAAATGTTGACCCACCAAATTTCATAAAAAAAAAAACTGCATGACATTAAAACCCACATATACCCCCAACATGATAATGCTAGGTGATTTCAAAACACCCTTATTAACAATAGATCACCAAAACATAATATTGGTAGATATCTCCAACTTAAATAATACTATAAATCAAGTGGACCTAACAGACATATGCAAAATATTTAACCCAAAAAGATGAATTTATATTCTTCTCAGAAGTGTATGGAACTTTTTCCAAAATGGACCATATTCTAGGTCACAAAGCAAAACTTAGCAAATAAAGAAAAATTAATATAATTTCATTGATTCTATCAGATCTTAATGGAATGAAACAAATGAAAAGAAAATTAATCGAAACCACATAAAAGCATGAAGATTGAAGAATATTCTCTTAAATGAAGACTGGATCAAAGAAGAAATAAGAGTCGAAATTAATAACTTCATAGAAACAAGTAAGAACAGAGATACAACATATTAAAATTTCTTGGAAAATATGAAAGTAGTTTGAATAGGAAAATTTATAGCACAAAGTTCCTATAGGAAAAAAAATAAAGAGATTCCAATTAAATGAACTTATATTCCACTTCAAGTCCTTAGAAAAAGAAGAAAAAAACGAATTGCAAAACCAATGGAAGACAGAAAATAAGATCAGAGATAAAATTAGTAAAATTGAGAGTAAGAAAAAAATGCATGCAGTCAATGCAATGAAGAGTTGGTTGTTTTCAAAGATAAATAAGATTAATAAATACTTAGTCCAGCTAACCAAAAGGAAAAGAGAAAATTCAAATCAATAAGATGAGTGATGAAAGAAGAACTATCACAAAACTTCTGAAATCCAGAACCTATTTTGAAAATTTATACGCCAATAAACTGGAAAATCTAGAAGACATTCACAAATTTCTGGACACATATGACCTGTCTGAATTAAGCCAGGAAGATATAGAAAACCTGATTAGAATAATAGTAATAGTAAGTACTGAAATTGAAACAGCAATTAGAAGTCTTTAATAATGGTTGTACCAATTTGCAGTCCCACTAGCAATCTATAAGTGTACCTTTTCCCCCACATCCTCACCAATATATTTTGTTGCTTGTAGTCTTGATAATTGCCTTCTGACTGGAGTGAGATGAAATCTTAGAGTAGATTTTATTTGCATTTCTCTAATTGCTAGAGATTTTTAACATTTTTTCATATATTTGTTGATCAATTGTATTTTTTTGTGAAGTGTCTATTCAGTTCCTTAGGCCATTTATGGATTGGATTATTTGGTTTTTTGATGTTGAATTTTTTGAGTTCTTTATATATCCCAGAGATTAATGCTTTATCTGAGGTGCATGTGGTAAAGATTTTTTCCTATTCTGTAGCCTCTGTATGTTATTCATTGTTTCCTTTGCTGAGAATCTATTTAGTTTGAATCCACCCTGTTTATTGATTCTTGATTTTACTTCTTGTGCTTTAGGAGTCATGTTAAGGAAGTCAGTTTCTAAGCCAACATGGTGAAGATTTGGGCCTATTTTTTTCTTCTGTTGGGCACAGGGTCTTTGTTCTAGTGCCTAAGTCTTTAGTCCACTTTGAGTTGAGGTTTGTGCAGGGTTTAAATTCATTTTGTTACATATAGATTTCTAGTTTTCCCAGCAAATGGGTGAAGAAAATATGGTATTTGTACACAATGGAATATTGAAATTATGGCATTTGCAGGTAAATAGATGGAGTTGGAGAATATCATGCTTAGTTAAATAATCCAATCCAAAAAAATTGAATGTTTTCTTTGATATGTGGATGCTAATTCACAATAAGGTGGGGGGTTAGGGAAAAATAAAGGTACTTTGGATTAGCCAGAAGGGAGTGAAGGAAGGAGAAGGAGTATGAGGGTAGGAAGGATAGTGGAATGAATTGGACATTTTTACCCTATGTACATATATGATATTACATGACCCATGTGATTCTATATAATATACAACCAGAAGAATGAGAAGTTATACTCCATTTATGTATGATGTTTCAAAATGCATTCTACTGTCATGTGTAGCTAATTAGAACAATTAAAAAAAAGACTTCCAAAAAAAGAAAATCCCAGTATCTGATGAATTCTCATCTGAGTTTTGCCAGACTTTTACAGAAGAACCAATAACGGTCTTTAGCAAAATATTTCATGAATTTACAACAGAGGGAACACTACCAACACATTTTATGAAGCCAGTATAATCCTGATACAAAAACCAGACAAAAATAAGGAAAAAGCCCCACAGAACAATATACCTGATGAACATAGATGCAAAAATCCTTAATAAAATATTAGCAATCCACATTCAAAAATACATCAAAAAGACAATATACCATGATCAAATGGGTTTTATTCTATGGATGCAAGTTTGGTTCAAAATACACAAATCAGTAAATGTAATTCATCACTTAAACAGAATTAAGGACAATAACTCTATGGTCATCTCAAAAGATGCTGAAAAGCCATTAATAAAATCTAGTACCTATTCATATTAAGAATGTTGTAGAAACTAGGGATTGAAGTAACTTGCCTCAAGATCATAAAGGCCATTTATGACAAATCCAAAGTTACCAACATATTGAAAGAAGAAAAACTGAAGGCATTTTCTTTAAAATTAAGAAAAAAGACAAGGTTCTCCACTCCCACTACTCGGATTCAATACAGTCTTCAAAACACTAGCCAGAGCCATCAGGCAAGAAAAGAAAATCAATGCACTACATATAGAAAAAGAAATCAAACTATCTCTAATATATATATATATATATATATATATATATATATATATATGATCTCAAAATACCACCAGAAGACTTCTAGAATTCATAAATGAGTTTAACAAGTAGCAGAATACAAGCTCAACACCCATAAATCAGTAGGTTTTCTATACTCCAAAACTGATTCAGTGGAGGAAGAAATCTGGAAAACCATCTCATTCAAAATAATAATCCCCCAAATTAAGTACTTGGAAATTAATCTAATTGGGCAAAGAATTTTAACATGAAAATCACAAAACACTGAAGAAAGAAATTGAAGAAGACCTTAGAGGATGGAAAGACTCTCATGTTCTTGATTAGGCAGAATCAATATTGTCAAAATGGCCACAATACCAAAAACACTATACATATTCATCAATGACATTGTTCACAGAGTTAGAAAAAAATTCTTAAATTCATTCTTAAATCCATGTGGAAGGATAAGAGACCCAGCATATCCAAAGCAATATTAAGCAAGAAAAGTAAAGCAGGAGTATCACAATACCTGATTTGAAATTAGAACATAGAGCTGTACTGACACAAACAGCATGGTACTAAATTCAAAATAGAAATGAAGACTAATGGAAGAGAATAGAAGACACTACAGCTCTCTGATATTTGACAAAGGCACCAAAAATATATCTTTGAGAAAAGACAATCTTTTAAACATTGTACTGGGAAAATTGGATAATTATATGTAAAAGAAAAGTGAAAATAGAACCTTCTCTTTCACCCAGAACAAAAATCATATTGAAATGAATCAAAGACAGAGAAATTAGACCAGAAACTTGATAACTGCTAGAAGAAAACATAGGGTAAACATTCCATCATATAGATGCTGCTACTGACTTCCTTAACAAAACCCCCAAAGCACAAGACATAAAACCAAAAATCAATAAGTGGGATAATTTCAAACTAAAAAGCTTCTGTAAAGCAAGTGAAACATTAAAAGCATGAAGGGAGAGCTTATAGAATTGGAGAAAATGTTAGCCACTACTCTCAAATAAGAAAATAATATTCAGAATATATAAAGAACTCAAAACAACTTAGCACTAAAAAAAACAAACAAAACAAAAACCCAATCAATGAATGGACAAAAGAACTAAACTGAAACTTCCCAAAAGAAGAAACACAATAATCAACAAATATATGAAAAAAAAATGTTCACCATCTCTAGCAATCAGAGAAATGCAAATCAAAACTATACTAAGATTTCATCTTACTCCAATCAGTATGGTAATGTATGAATACAAATAATAATGAATGCTGATGAGGTTGTGGGGAAAAGGTACACTTGTGTATTGTTAGAAATATACAAGGATGCACAATGATTATAGAATCTATCTTTGTGGATGTAAAGAACCATGTTTCTCAATTGCTTTCACATTTTCCATCTACATAAAATGATAATAATTTTCTGGCATCTATTAATAAACTGGAGGGAATTTGGGGACATTTGATGTGGAGCTTGGAGACAAATGTTTTTCGTATTATACAAAAATAGAACAAGAATTAGAGATAAGATTAAATAGAAAATTTATGTAAAACATTGAAATAAGATATCATTATTATCCAAAGTACATGTATGAAGACACAAATTGGTGTGAGTATACTATGTATAAAACCAGAGATATGAAAAATTGAGCTGTATATATGTAATAAGAATTATAATGCATTCCGCTGTTATAGATAAATGTAAATAAATAAATACGTTTGATTGTAATGAAAAAAAAAGAAAGATGCAAGGATGGACTGAAATGGCACTCTTGAAAGCAGTATAAAGATTTCTCAAAAACTAGGGATATAATGACCATAGACCTAGCCATCCCACTCTTTAATATTTTCCAGAAAGATCTAAAATCAGCATACTATAGCAACACAACAACAACAACATTTATGCATCACAATTCACAATAGCTAAATTATGGAATTAACCCAGATGCCTGTCAATAGATGAATGGATAAAGAAATTTGGGTGTATATACATATATACACATATACACAATGGAGTTCTACTCTACCATAAAGAAGAATTTAGTTATTGCATTTGCCAGCAAACTGATGGAAGTAGAGAATATTGTGATAAGTAAAATAAGCCAAATTCAGAAACTCAAATGTTTTATCTCATATACGGAAGCTAGAATAAAATAAAGGAAAGGGAAGGGACAGGTAGGATATCATAAATATAAAGGGAAGATCAGTAATGTAGAAGAACCAGGTTACAAGTCAGTATGGAGGGATGGGCAAGGGTAGGCAATGTAGAATGAATTTGTAAAAAAAAAGTCATGTTATGTACATATAAAATATACCAAAGGGAATTTCACCTTTATGTATAAGAAAAAGAACAAATCAAATATAAATAGACAAGCAAAGGAATTCTTGTAGAAGAAGAACGGAAGAGGAGAGAGAAGTTGAAGGGAGAAAAGGGAGAGAAAATGGGCATCATGAACTGAAATCAAATTCCATGCATGCATGTGTAGATTGAAATGAACCTAACTATTATGTATACCTATAAAGCTCCAATTAAAAAATGAATACATCACAATTTAAAAAAAAACTTGTCAGTTTATTATGGACAATGAATAATTAGAGTGCAATGGTTAGATTTTGGTTTGAAATTTGCTAGAGTTCAATAGTACATATAAACATGGATGTATATATATTTTAACCTTTTATTTAATCTTCTTTTTGTCTAAATAAGACAGATAATAATGATTTTGCAGATGAATCTTCACTATGCCTACACATACTAAATTTTGTAATTGTTCCATTTACAATCTAAAACTAGAATAACACTGACATGTGAAAAAAGATCATTTTATATTTTCTAAACAATTTTAAACCCAAGTTAATAGGAATATTTCTAAATAATTCCTATTTCATTGCTACCAAACATGTAAAATGTCACTGGAAAACGTCAAATCATCACACATTGTATTACTTGTGTTTACCCATGTATTCTCTACAATTAGGACTATGGATAAAAATCTAGTTTTAAATTGAAAAGATTTCACACTAATGAGCAAATACTGGCTTTATATCTCCCTAAAAACTGTTCTGTTCAATATTCCATGGCAAATTTTGTCCTTGAAGCAAAAAGAAAGATGGATTATTCGAGTCTCATTAATTTTTATGTAAAATTATTTTTTTGTTCTCTTGGTTGCTCCTTCCCTAAATTGGAAGGGAAATAACTAAAGATATTTTTTCATGAGTTTAATTGTCTAGATTTATACATCTACTACTGCCATAGCAAAATGAATATTATGGATATCAATTACAAATAGTAAATACTTTTGTTATCCACTGTATTAATTTTAAGGCAGTTAGAATGTCAAGATGGATAAAGGAACAGAAACAGAAAAAATAAGGAGTGAGGAGAAAATCACTGCTATTAATCAATATTACCTCCTTCACTAAAATATAAATAACAAATTTTCAAAATCAACAGACTTTTTAAATATAAAAGATTGTGCTATAATTGCTGAATTTTTCTTAAACCTCTAAACATGTTCAACCACAGCTATTCCTAAAAACAAGATAATGTTTATGTCATTTATTTCACATTGTTCTATCATTTTAAGAACAGAGCAGCATTTCATTTATGAATCACAAACCTATTACAGTCTAAAAATTGAATAAACTAAACAAAGAAAATATTTGAATAAAATTAACAATTATAATAGTTTTATTAAACTATTTTTAGTATTAAGATTTAACAGGAAAAGTAAACACATGATACCCAGGGCTTTTTTTTTTTTTTACTGATTCTGATTAGGTACTGCTTTCTTAGATAAGCTATAGCAGAATCAAACTTATCTCTTTTAATATCTTGCTATTGTGGTTGTTCAAAGAATCAAGATTATTTAACTGAGAGGTGAACATTGAGAAAGATATTAATCACCCAGCAAAATTACCAAAGAATACATATATGTACAAAAAACACTTTAGGTTTCAATAAGGATGTATATTACAGACAGAAAAAAATAGGGATGGAAATGAATGCAGATAAAGAAATAACATTGAAGATACAAGTGCATGTATTAATATACATTATCTTTTAGATGATATTTTAAGAAGATGGAACCCAGTACCTTACACACAATATGTAACCACTGAGCTATATCCCCAGCCCTAATATCTAATTAATTAATTAATTAATTGTGTGAGATTTTCTTTTTTTTCCCAAAGTATGCCTTCTCTGTATATTCCTGAATCTAACAGAATTTATGTTACAAATCCAAGTATCCTTTATTTAAAATTTTTGATTTATAATAGTTACTATTAGTCTCATGATTCAAAAATAACAATAATAAATATGTAAACAACTAAATATAATATCTAAATAATATTTATATTTTTACAAGAGAATGAAAAATTTAAAGATTGTTTAAAAATCTACATATATAAAACTATAAACTATAAAGGCATAAAAGACATAGGCAGTTAACTATAAAGGCATAAAAGACAAAGGCAGTTAAGTACTAAGTAAATGCAGAAATAATATAAATAAAAGTAGAAATAAATGAGAACATTTTGGTGTCAAATAATAGGGTAGCAAATATTTGAAACAAACTTTCTACATAAGGAAAAAATCAACAGAAGTAAACGGTGGTATAAAAATTTAACAAATATTGTTAATTTGTGAAATACAATTTTGAGAGAAAGAAGTAGAAATCAGACAATCTGAATAAGAACATTAAGTAAATCTGCTTTTAAGTATAAATAAGCAAAAAATATATATGTGATGATACCATTTATTATTCAAGTTTCTCTAGAACATAGAGTAGTCTACTAATAATCATAGTTTTACCAGTTTTAGTTACCATAGTGAATAACATTTTAAAAATATTAAATGGAAAATTCAAGAAATAAGTAATTCATAAATTATAAATTGCATATCATTTTGAGTAACATGTATCTCACTGTGTCCTCTTTCATCCTGTCTAGAATGTGAATGAATCATCCCTTCATCCAGTGTACCCATGCTGTTTATGCTGCCCACCTGTTAATCATGTAGCTATGTCAGTTATTAGACTCACTGTCACAGTCTCACAGTACTTGTGTTCAAGTAACCCTCATATAGTAATGCAATGCTACATCATAATGCCTATGTCATTCACCCCATTTCTTGTCTTCATATAGGCATTGTGTCATCTCAAATGATCATAAGTCAAAGATTGAGTAAAGTAGCATAATATAATGAGAGAAGCCACATTCACAGATTTTATTATAACATATTGTTATAATTATTTTATTTTATTATTGGTTATTATCATTAGTCTATTTTTTTGCCTAATTTTTTTTGGGGGGGTAATGAGGATCGAACTCAGGGACAATCAGAAACAGCCACATCCCTAGCCCTATTTTGTATTTATTATTTAGAGACAGGGTCTCAGTGACTTGCTTAGCACCTCACTCTTCAAAAGTCTGGCTTTGAACCTGTCATCCTCCTGTCTGAGCCTCCTGAGCTGCTGGGATTAGATGTGTGTGCCACCACACTTGGCTTGCCTAATTTTTAAGTTAAACATTAGTATAGGTATATATGTGTAGGAAAAAAATGTATGCAGCATTTTGTGTTCACTAGGTTTTCTGATATCTACTGGGGACCACAGAATGTATCAGTTATGGATAAGGAGATTATATTGTCTATTTTCTTAAAATTCAGTATGTATTGTAAGCCAAATAAATAAATTAAGTTCTAACATACATACATATATACAAATATATACATTTAACTCTTTAACTATATATGTATATATAGTTCAGAAATCTAAACCATTCTACAACCAAAATTTAGTAAAAAATAATTATTTTCATTCTTTTTTCAACAAAATTTTACTTATCTTAGATTTTAATATCTATTGTATTTATTAAAATTATTGTTAGATAATCTTAAATTTTTATTTCTTCTTTGATTACAGAAGAGAATTTGAAGTGGAAGTATTTGTTAATAACATTTTTAATAAACAGAGCACAATTAATGAAAAAAAAAAAGATGATATTGAAACCTGAGTTTCTCTTTTTATGCTGGCAGGTGGGGTGTGCACAAGCACATGGTCTCTGCATCTGAAAAGTGCTGCAGTTTTTAATCATGGGCTATGCCCTCCAGTGTTGCAGCAGACCCCAGCAGCTCACCCTCAATTTCTTCTTTCAGGGTTCTTTTCTTCTTTCAGGGTTCTTATTAATTTAAAGAATGAAATCCAGAGACTAAGGTGAGTGGATCTCATCAGATGATTTATTCCAGTGTGCATAGAAACAGAATTTCCTCAGTATGAGAGGGGACCCAGTGGGGGTTGCAGTCTGTATGTGCTAGTCTAGCGGTTCATATAGCACTTGGGTTAATGATATTGGTTCAAACTATTGTTAATCATGGTTTGTAAAAGTGTTAATGCTATAGGCTGAAATTTATCCTAATTAGTGTTTGGAAAAGTACTAATACCAAGGCTACTGGTCTAAAATTATGCTAATTAGTGTTTGTAAAAGCACTAATTCTATTAGGTAACTCAAGTCTGAACTTCAATTCAGATCTGTCCCACTTCCATTTTCTCCCCATTCCTCTCCCATGTCATTATGTAGGTGTTGTATCATCTCACATCATCACAAGAAGAATGAGTACAGTACCATAAAATGAAAGGTCACATTCACAGATATTATTATAGCATATTGTTATAATTGTTTTATTTTATTAATGTTTGTTTATCATTATGTTTTTGTTGTCTGTCTGTTTGTTTGTTTGTTTGTTTGGCTTCATCAGGAAACAAGAGGTTTAGGTAATTGGATGGTGGATACTGGGTAGTTCTGAGACATGGTGCTGAGCAGAGCTGCAACAGTATGTGGTGTGGGCTTCTGTAGCAGGCTTTGCATCTTGCCCAGCCCTGGCTGCTATAGGGTAACATGTCAGCTTGTCTTGGCTCAGGCCTTCTATGCCTCATGCCCACTGCTGGCATAGTAGTCTCCAGGCAGCAGTGGCCCATGCTTGCCTCCTGCTCTCCAACCTACCAGCATCACCATTCCACCTATCTACAGCTCTACCATCTCACTGCCACTTCTGGGCAAGGACCAGTGGGCCAGCTGTGTGGATTTTTGCCCTGGCATCAGTGAGCTGTGTCAGCATAGCATGTGCCACTAGACCTACCTGATATGCAATCATCCATATCTATGCCTAAAAGGTAGGAGAAGATAGAGCAATATGACTCATCATATCTGTGCCCCTGTCTTTTCACTTTTGCCTTCTTGTTAAATCACTGCAATAAAAGAAGTAACTTTTAGCTTCTGCAAAAGGCCCAGGCTTATAAGGAAACAGAGTTTAAAGAATGAGAAGATTAATTTCTATTCTGAGCAATACATGTAATGATATGAGATGGTCATCATTTTAGCTGGATCTAACAACTTGGAATTTAAAGTGGATTATTTATGCATCTGATGATAAAACTAGAACAAGAAAATCCAAGGAATAAAAAACCTAGTCAGGAGAGATTTTTTATATATGCAATGGTCCAAGACCAAGAAAGAGATGGTAGATTTAAAAGGTGAGTAACTGACTCAGAGTTACATAGCAAATCAAAGACACAGAGAAGGAGGTAACTAGATAAGATCAAAAATACAAGAGGGGCTGGTAAGTGACCTTTCTAAGATGTGGCTTCTAAACACAAATCTCAATGGCTGGATCTGTGCTCAGATCCCTTTACTTACTTCTAAGGCTCACAATGTGTATAATTTGGGGGAGGATAACTTATATTTTAAGAGGTATACTTCATGAATTGTCATTGACACAGAATACAGGGGGAACTGGGTCCTTAGAGTTAGTTACAAAACATCAGTTTCTGCACTATATGCATAATATTAGGGCAACTAAAATGTATAAGGTTGACACCTTTAAGACAGAGAAAGGACAGAATTCCCAGAGGCCAGAAGAGGGGTAATAAATCTCTTTGTGCAGCCAAATTGGGTCTAAGAACTCAGATCCCTAGGAGCAACCTACATTTCTGGAGCCAGGATTTAGAATTAAGAAACTAACCAGAATCTAAAAGTTTGGGGCAGATCCTTGGAACTCTCATTAGAATTTTAAATACCTCTGAAAATAGCCCCCAAATATACTGTTAATCTTCTAGGGTCACAAGAACATATTTGAGTTTTATTAGGTGGTAGTTTGGTGTCTTAAAGTAGCAACTTCTCATCCCTTTCCCTGGACAGGTGCAACTTGCTATGCAATTTTAGAGGCCATGACAATGCTTCAGTGTGAAAAGTTGTACTTGATAAGGTTTTCCTGTTCTATCTATGTACTTTGTAACAAGTAATTTACGTTTGTGGCATGAGAATTTATCTAGCTATTTAATTACTATCTCCTATTCTTTGAAAAAGTCTACCTCCAAAAGGATAAAAGCATAATCTACCCACCTATCTTCTAGAGAGTTCTGGGGTTCTGGTCTCAAGGATTATTAATATTACGTGTCCTGCTCTAAATTGAACTTGATAGGCAATAGTTACACAACTCATTTATGAGCTGGCTATTTAATTGATGGCACCAGAAACTAAAAAAAAAAAAAATAGAACTTCTTTTTTTTTTTCTTTGGTACTAGGGATCGAACCCAGGGGCATTTAACCACTGAGTCATGTCCCCATCCCTTTTTTGTATTTTATTTAGAGACAGGGTCTCACTGATTTGTTTAGGGCCTTGCTAAATTGCTGAGGCTGGCTTTGAACTGGTGATCCTTCTGCTTCAGCCTCCTGAGACATTGGGATTACAGGAATTTTTAATGAGTTCCACAGTGGCAGGTTTCTGGGTGGAGTCAGTGAGACTTGATTTGGTAAGTAAATGTATTTACTGAAAAGCACTAATTCAGTATGAGTTCTTGGTAAATTCAGCAAAAGATGTCTTTGCCAATCAATGGCATAGAGTTCTGGAATTATCATCTTTGGCATGGACCATGTAAGCTTGATATAGTGTAGGCAGCAGTAAAGGGCTGAATACCAGAGATTCTCTTCCAAAATTGTTATTGTATTATACATCCCACTTAATAGAGAATGAGCTACCACTATAACTGAGTGATTTTCTTACTACCCTAATGAATGGTGGCTGAGAGCCAGATTTAATTCAAATGAAAATTTTAATGTGCTTTTTCTTCTACATCAGTGCTGTGGAACAAATTTATGATTTTACGTTTATTATCCCACTTAATCTTCACTCTTCAAAGAAGGTATTGTTTTTACCTACTAAGGTACAGCAAGTTAATAAATGTTTAACAGATGACAGAGTTTGTGGTAAAGAACATTCTTGAATTGTAAGCAATCATAAGAGTAGGTATTGACATATATAATTGAAATGTCTGGGAGCAGACTTAGCCTCAAGCAGCAGTGTTGCAGTCTGAATGGATATAATCAGGTTTTAGAATTTTTCTATGCTGGTTTCATTCTTAGGCTTCAAGTAGCGACTGAACAGCTTCTATCAAGTTTAAAGCCACATCCTGCCAAGTTTAAGTGTACAGAAAATGTGGTGATTTTGTACAACATTCTCTATAGGTGGCACCAATTTGATCATGCCACTGGCATTGTAGCAAGGTGAGTAGATTCAATCCTCTCTCAGCCAGGCCTGAATAGAAATGTGCAGGAGGACAGCTTCACAGGAACATATGGACCAAGAATGAAATATGAGAATAGTTTCCCCAGAGACAAGGGAGGCCAATTTACAGAAAATGAATGAATGACAAAATAAAAACAAAGCAAATGTCCACTAGAGCGTTATCCCAAAGTCCAATACCTAGCTGTGTGCCCACAGTCACACTGTGGCTTCTCAAGGCTCTGATGCTTACTGTCAAGTGTGAATTCAGGTTCTTTTAGAGACCCTGAGTGATAGGAAATAGAATGGGAATTCAGGGCAAAGAAGTTGAAGAGGAGAAAAATATCTGGTAGACCCTTAGATTCCTATGAATGGACCATCAAAGAAGCTAACTTCATAATTCTTAGTCGTTCTCAACTCAAATTTGTTTACATCCATTCCAATATATCTATATCTACAACCTAATTCTTACTCTAAGGAATAGTTCTTTCTTCTCAGTAATACAATCTGACATTCACCTCTGCATTCAACCTCCAGCTGCCCTAGAATAAGCCTTCAAAATCCAATTCTCCAGTTCTGCCAGGACTGCCAATCTATTGATTCTTCCATGATTTTTAATTTCACTTTCTCCTTCTTCATGATAAATTTCAAGATTTTTCATTCCTATGTGGCAAAATTTAGTCTCCACTGCTTCCATGAAACAAAAGTTCTTGAGTTATCCCCACACAGGTGGTTCTGAAAGAAATTGTGAACCCCATTGAAAGACAATTTGGATGCCTCTTAGAGGATTTTACCAAGAGTGAAGTCACCCAACATGAATCCCAGTTCTCGGTTCTAAAAAGATATATTAATACCCACCCGTTCAGGTTGGATGAGGCATGAACAAGAAAAGCACTTTGCACAGTGACAGAGTCAAAGGCTAGGCATGGGGCCTTCCTGAAGGAGCCATATTAATTGGTGAGTGACTTTGTTCTGTCAGCATCTCTAAGAGACTTAGTTCTCTGAAGTTTCAGCAGTAAGGTTTTTGTTTGTTTGTTTGTTTACACAAATGGAGCACAACTTTTCATTTATCTTGCTGTATATGATGTAGACTCACACCATTTATACAATCATACCCATACATACAGTAATAATGTCCATTTCATTCTACCATCTTCACCCCACAAACTCCCCCTCACCTCGCTTCCCTCTGCTCAATCCAAAGTTCCTCCACTCTTTCCTTGCACTCTGCCCATTATGGATCAGCATCCACTTATCAGAAAAAAAAAAATAATAATTTGGCCTTTGAATTTGGGGGATTGGCTTACTTTGCTTAGCATGATATTCTCCAACTCCATCCATTTACCCATAAATCTCATAATTTCATTCTTCTTTAAGGGAAGTATTCCATTGTGTATATATACCACAGTTTCTTTATTCCATTGTGCATATATGCCACAGTTTCTTTGTCCATTCATCTATTAACAGGCATCTAGGATGTTTTCACAGATGAGCTCTTGTGAATTCAGCTGCTATAAAAATTGAGGTGGCTGCATCACTATAGCATGCTGACTTTAAGTACTTTGGTCATAGACCAAGGAGTGGGATAGCTGGGTCAAATGGTGGTTCCATTCCAAGTTTTCTAAGATATCTCCATATGGCTTTCCAAAGTGGTTGTACCATTTGCAACTCCACCAGCAATGAATCAATGTACCTTTTCCCCCACATCCTTGTCAGCATTTATTTTTCCTTGATATTTTGATAACTGCCTGCCACAGTCTGGCTGGGCACAAAATCACAAGCCACTCAAGCAGGAACAAACTTTATTTCCAAAACTCCCGCGAATGCCACACACGCGGCCTTCTCCAGGGACACACTACACCAACAGGAAATCCCTCCTCTGGAATTCCCTCCTACCACATGTCCCCAACCAATGGGAACTCTCGGGGAATCCAGAGCTCCAAAGTAGCAGGCCAAGGCGGACAGCAGGGGTCTAATCGCCAATTGAATGCACATCTTAACATAATCATTATCATCTCAATGGCTTGCTGGGGTCACCTTTCAACCAAAAATGCCATGCGTCATTCCTACTTGGCTATGGCTCTCAGCAACTGCCATTCTGACTTGAGTGAGATAAAATCGAGTACTTTTGATTTGCATTACTCTAATTGCTAGAGATGTTGAACATTTTTACAAAAATGTGTTGATTGATTGTATATCTTCTTCTGTAAAGTGTCTGCTCATTTTCTTAGCCCATCTTGACTGGGTTATTTATTTACTTATTTATTTACTTATTGGGGGTTAAGTGTTTTGAGATCTTTATATGCTGGAGATTAGTGCTCTACCTGATATGGGTGTGGCAAAAAATTGCTCCCATTCTGCAGGCTCTCTCTTCACTTCATTAATTGTTTCTTCTGCTGAGAAGAAGCTTTTTATTTGAATCCATCTTATTTTTTTTATTCATTTTTTATTCTTAATTTTACTTCTTGTGTTTTAGAAGTCTGTTAAGGAACTCAAGTCCTTAGCTGACATGATAAAGATTTGTGCCTGCTTTTTTTCCTTTTTAGGTACAGAAAGTCTCTGGCCTAATTCCTAAGTTTTTCATCCACTTTGAGTTGAGTTTTGTGCATGGTGAGAAATAGAGGTTTAATTTCATTTTGCTGCATATGGATTTCCAGTTTTCCCAGCACCATTTGTTGAAGAGGCTATCTTTTCTCCAATGTATGTTTTTGGCACCTTTGTCTAGTATGAGATAACTGTATTTATGTTGGTTTTTCTCTGTGTCCTCTATTCTGTACCATCAGTCTACATGTCTGTTTTGGTGCCAATACCAAATGTTTTTGTTACTATAGCTCTGTAGTATATAGTTTAAGGTCTGGTATTGTGATGCCTCCTGCTTCACTCTTTGTGCTAAGAATTGCTTTGGCTATTCTTGGTCTCTTATTTTTCCAAATGATTTTCATGAGTGTTTTTTATATTTCTATGAGGAATTTCATAAGGTTGGAATAGCATTAAAAACTGCTTACACTTTTGGTTGTATGGTCATTTTGAAAATATTAATTCTGCCTATCCAAAAATAAGGGAGATCTTTCCCTCTTCTAAAGTCTTCTTCAATTCTTTTCTTTAGTGTTATTTAGTTTTCATTGCAGAGTTTTTTCACCTGTTTTGTTAGATTGATTCCCAAGCATTTTATTTTATTTTACTTTATTTATTTTATTTTATTTTGCTATTGTAAATAGAGTACATTTCCTAATTTCTCTTTTAGAAGATTCATCACTGGTGTATAGAAATGCATTTGATTTATGGGTATTGATTTTATGCCCTGCTACTTTGTTGAATACACTTATTAGTTCTAGAAATTTTCTGGGGGAATTTTTTGGATCCTCTAAGTATACAATCGTCATCAGCAACTAGTGATAGTTTGAGTGCTTTTGTTTCCTATCCATATAGCTTTAATTTCTTTCATCTAATTGTTCTAACTAGAGTTTCTAGGACTATGTTGAATAGAAGTGGTGAAAGAGGGCATCCCTGTCTTCCTCCAGTTTTTAGGGGGAATGCTTTCACTTTTTCTCCATTTAGAATTATATTGGCATTGAGCTTAGCATAGATAGATTTTAGAATGTTAAGATATGTTCCTATTATCTCTGGTTTTTCTAGTGTTTTGAACATGAAGCAGTGCTGTATTTTGTCAAATGATTTTTCTGCATCTATTGAGATAATTATGTGATTCTTATATTTAAGTCTATTGATGTGATGAATTATGTTTATTGATTTCCATATGTTGAACCAACCTTGCATCCCTGGGATGAGCCCCTCTTGATCCTGGTGCACTATTTTTTGATATGTTTTTGTATTAGATCTGCCTGAATTTATTGAGAATTTTTGCATCTATGTTCATTACAGATATTGGTCTGAAGTTTTCTTTCTTTGATGTGTCTTTGTCTGGTTTTGGTATCAGAGTGGTATTGGACTCATAGAATGAGTTTGGAAGGGTTCTTTCCTTTTCTATTTTATGGAATAATTTAAGAAGAATTGTTACCTCTGCTGCTGCCATGGTCATCATTAGTTGGGGTAACTCCCATCTTGGGACACTGGCTAGGGCCTAGAAGCAATATCAATGTACCTATAATCCCCTAATTCCCCTCCCCACAGTGTCTAACCTGGCACAGCATCTGCAGCTACATGGCTGGTCTGATACAGAACAGCTCTGTGCAACAGGTGTGCAAGCCCCATATCTCCGCCCACAAGACCTCCAGAGCAACAGATTCCTGACTTGGAAGACTATATTCAATGTGCTATGAAATATTGAGGGACATTGAAATGGGGAACTGAGTTTCAGTTAAACTGATATAGTATATGAACAGAGATTTATTTTTATGTGGAAAAGACTCAGCAGTTGTGGGGTCTGACAGGTTGAATATTTTAGAAGAAGGCTGGCAAGTTGGATGCTAGGGACCCAGGGAAAATTTGGTATTGCTGCCCTGAGCAATATGAAAAAGAATGTATTTTGTGGGGAGGGGAGCTTGGTCTTTCCTCTTAAGACCTTCAACAAAGCCTACAGAAACCTTTACTCAAAATCTACTCATTTAACTGTTAAGTAATCTGAAAAAATACACTTACAGCAATATCTAGGCTGATATTTACAACAAACTGTATACTATAGCCTAGTAGACATATAATCTCAACAATCACCTGGGCCTAGGTGTTTCTTACCCGATTTCAGTCTCTATTTTTTTTCCAAATGTTAGTAAAGCCTAATTTCTTTGATAATGTAATAAGAATAACAATAGTATTGACCATTGTTATTGAGGTTATACCATATACTGCCTGCCTGGATGCAGTCAAATCATTAGACCCAAGACCAAGATCTCATCTTTCTATGTAGATACATTAATGCATGCAGGAGGAAAAATTCTTGGATCACAGTAACCAACACAAATATTCCCCCTCCTACTTGTACCTCTCAGGATAATTTCAAAATGTACTAAAAAGAGTGCCCTGTGCAACTGTCCAGAGCAGCCCAAGCTTTGTCCCCCTAGAGGAGAGTGTCTGGCAATGCTTTAGTTCAACAAGCAAAATATCAACACTCAAAATGTATTTTTTTTGGGGGGGAGAGCTTCATTTGTTGTATAAAGTGGAACATGCAGAGAAGAGATTTCATCTGCTCTTAACAGTTACCTGAGCCTTTGGAACTAGGTCACTGTGGATCCTAGGCTTCTGTTTGTTCTCACTGCATCTCTGTGAGAAATAAAGTTACATTGTATGACTTCTGTTTTACTAGATGCATACGCTAACAGCTAGGTTTGTGTGAAACCCTTTTCCATATCTAGGAATCTAAAAAGAAATCAGCAAGGTGTTTAGAGTCCTCCCCTAAAAGTGAGAATTGGTACAAAACATCTTTCACCTCGACAGAAGAACCCCTTACTGACTTATCATTCCCCCAGCTTTGCCCATCTATGTTCTTTGTTCTCAGACTCACAGAACAGTTTACCTAACATAAAAATGGCCATGACATTTACATGCTTAAAATCCTTTATAACTGGTTTTCTCTGCAAATTAAAGTCTGACATTCTTATCGTGATGTATTGTTTATTTATTCCTTTATGACAAATTACCCTAGGGCCTAACAGTTAAAAACAACAAGCATTTATTTTCTCAGAGTTTCTATGGGTCACAAATCAGGTGAGGCTTATCCACATCCTCTGGTTTAAGGGAACCTCACCAGGGAGAAGAGATCAACAGTGACCACTGACTTTTTTATTGTTGGAATTATGTTTTATTGGTACATTATTTAATTTCCAAATATTGGATTTTTTATTTAAAAAAATGTTTTATACTTTAATTCCATTTTGGTGATAAAAGATGTTTTGCATAATTTAAAATCTTTGAAATTTATTTGTACCTGTTTTATTGTCCAGATTACAGATTATTTTGATAAGTGTTTCAAGTATTCTTGAAACCAAAGGGCACTGTATTGATGGGTGAAGTATTCTCTAAATGGAAACTAGGTAAAGTTGGTTGATGACTTTGTTCAAATGTCAGAATATCTACTGATTTTCCATTTATTACCTTAATTATAAAGAGAACTGTTTAAATCTCCAAGAATAACTGTGACCTGTCTACTGCTTTTAGTCTTACCTACATTTCTTTAATGTATTTTATAATTCTTCTACATAATTATACACACTTAGAACTGTTGTGAACTGAATATTTGTGCCTTACCTCCCCGATTCATACTAGAACCCTAATCCCCAATAGAAAACTTTCTCTCCTCTCTCTCACTCTCTCCCAACCATGTAAGGATACAACAATATGTCATAATATTAATATTTGAAAACTAGTAAGCTACCTCTCTAGATACCTGATCTTCTAGCTCTTGATCTGATACTTCCTAACCTTAAGAACTGTGAGAAAAATATTTATTGTTGAAGCCATACAGTCTATGGTGACTTGTTAGAAAAGTCTGAATTAAGACAAGGATTGTTATGTTCTATTAATGAGTTGATTCTCCAATTTTTATGAAATATACTTCATTTATCAATGGCAAGGTTCTTTTTCTGCAATACAATTTATCTGATATGAATAGTAACTGTTACAACTTTCTTTAGATCAGCAGTTATATGGTATACATTTTTTTCTATCACTTTATTGTTGTGCTAAACCTATCTTCATTTAAAGTGAAACTCATTCTCCAGGATTATAAAAAAATATTTAAATAATAAATTTTAGGGGCTGGGGATGTGGCTCAAATGGTAGCATTCTTGCCTGGCATGCGCGGGTGTTAGGTTCCATCCTTAGCACCACATAAAAATAAAATAAAGATGTTGTGTCCACCAACAACTAAAAAATAAATATTAAAAAATTCTCTCTCTCTTTCTCTCTCTCTTTAAAAATAATAATAATAATAATAATAATAATAATAAATTTTAAAAAGAACCCTGACTTAATACTCATTAAGAAAGTATAGAGTTGGGTTCTACTTTTTTATCCAACCTAACAATATATGCCTTTTAATTGGACTACTTAGACTATTTATATTTGCTGCAATTACTGATATAATTGGATCTATCTTGCTATTCATTTCTTCACAGATTCATAATTTACTTGTTTATTTTTTCCTTTTTCTTGCCTTATTTTGGATTAATTATATTTAGTGGTACTTATAACTTCACTATTGGCTTATTAGCTACTAATAATATTAACTTATAACTAATAATACAGCCTTGCATATTTTTTAATCTGCCACTGTAATGTTTAAAATATATATCTTTGGCACTTTGTAGTCTATAATCAGGTACTATTATACATCAAATTATGCTTCATAGTAACAAAAGCAGCATAGAATTAACATCAAAACAGACATGAAGACAAATTAAATAGAGAAGACATGGTAAAAAAAAATCCACATAGATAATGATTATCTGATCTTTGTCAAAAATGCCAACAACATATGTTGGCGAAAAGGTATCATTTTTTAGAAATCGTACGGAGAAAACTGGATGTTCATAGTAGAAGAATGAAACTACACCTTAACTGTCATCTTGCATGAAAATTAATTCAAAGTTGATAAGAGACCTAGGTATTAGACCAGAAACACTTCAACTATTAGAAGAAAACATAAGGTCAATACTCCATCTTATTGACAGAGGCATGAACTTCCTTAATATGACTCCTAAGCTCAAGAAATAAAACTAAATATCAATAAGTGGAATGGCATTAAAAAAAAAAAAAACTTCTGCACAGCAGAAACAAGAGCAAGAGAGAAGAACCTACAGAAGGAAGAAAATAGTTTCAAGCTATTTTTCTGACAGGGGATTAATGTACAGCCTATATAAAGGAGTCAAAAAACAAATAAATCAATCAATAAATGGGCAAAAGATCTAAACAGACATTTCTCAAAAGAAGAAATACAAAAAGTCAACAAATATATGATAAAATGCTCAATATCTTAAGCAATCATGGAAGTGTAAAAACTACACTAAGATTTTAACTCAATCCAGTATAATGGCAATCATCAAGAGCACACAAGATAATAAAAGCCAGGAATGATGTGAGGAGAAAGATACATTGTTGGTGGAACTGCTTCATGTAAACTACTTTGGAAAGAAGTATGGAAATTCCTCAAAAGATTAGGAATCAAACCACCTTAACCCAGCAATCCCATTCCCTGATATTTACACAAAAGAAGTAAAATCAGCTTCCTTAAGTCATGCATGCACACCCATGATTTAAGCAGCACAGTTCACAGTATCCAAATTATAGTACCGGCCTAACTGCCCATCAACACACAAATGAATAAAAAAAGTTGTGGTATTTAAACACAATATAGATTTTTCAGCCCTGAAAAAACAAAATTATGTCATTTTCTGCTAAATAAGTGAAACTGGAAAACGTCATGCAAAATGAAATAAGCTAGACCCAGAAAGTTAAGGGTACAAAGTTTTCTTTCATATGTGGAAGCTAGAAAGAGAGAGAGAAAAATATTGAAAAAAAAAGTGATTTTACAAACAGAACTGAGACCAATAGAGGATGTGGGAGGGAGGCAATAACAGAAGGCATTAGGGAAGTACTGGGGTGCAATAATCTATCAAATTATACAATGTTCATGTATGAACAAACTACAATGAGGTACTAACTACTAATGAGGTATATATATATATATATATATATATATATATATATATATATATAT
>NW_026000057.1:17094410-17115103 GCF_001458135.2 Marmota marmota marmota | reverse complement strand
ATATATATATATATATATATATATATATATATATATATATATATATATATATATTTAGAATGCATAAACTAAAATAGTAATGGTAACTATTAATAATAATATCGATAGAAGGGAGATTATTGGAGTAGAGCTAGCAGAACTGGGGAGGGAAGGTGAAGGTACTGGGGAATGAGACTGATGAAATTGTGCTATGTACATATGCAAACATGGCATAATGAATCCTACCACTATGTAAAATTATAATGCACCAATAAAAATATTTTAAATGTTTTCTGAAGAAATTAATAAGTTGAAAACAGCAGATTATCTTTTGAAGGAATTAAAATATGAAAATGGATAATTTTATTTACTCATATATTTGCTATTTCCCATAATATTTATTGCATTATGTTGATCTACATTTTTCCCCTATTGTTTCTTACCTTTTTTCTGAAGATTTTCTTTAACACTTATTGAAGTTCAAGTCTACAGAATCTACTGCCTTTTTTGCTTGCCTGAAACTGTCCTTTTTTCACCTTTACAATTGAAAGTTATTTTCACTTGATATAGAATTCAAAGTAGCCAGAAATTTTGTTAGTTATTTTTTTTTAATTTTAGCTTGGATGCTTCTTGATTTACAACAAGATTACATATCAATAAACCCATCATAAGCTGAAAGACTCATAAGTTGAAAATGCATTCAATATATCTAATCTACTGGATATCACAGTTAGCAACATAGTGTACTACATAGTACGTGATTACTTGGTAAGCTTGGAATTTTACCTTGCTACTGCCAGCATCAGGAGAGTATCATATCACATATTGCTTGCCCTGGAAAAGATCAAAATTCCAAATTTTAAATACAGATTCTAGTGAAGGTATCATCAAGAGCACACATGATAATAAAAGCCATAATAAAATTAAAAAGTCACAAGCTGAACCATTGTATGGTGGGACCATATGTACTTCAAATATGACTATACATTGTCTCCTGGATGCATAGATTCTGACATGAAAATTGCCCTCATCCTCAGCTTCTGTAGATCAGTAGACTATTCTCTCTTTCAGTGTAACTATCTCCATTGTAAAACACTGTCCTACAAATTCTAGATGCATTAGCTTAAATGTTTACTTCCATCTTCTCAACTTAGCAATTCCACAGGACTCTGATTTCCCCTCTTATAGCTACAGATTGAGAACTGCCTCTCAGCAGTAAGTTAGAAATTCCATGTAGGTCACCTCATTTGATTTTCTTTCCTTGGGAACCAAAGTATGTTTTTATTTGTTGTAGAATATCTAAAATCATTGCTGTATATATTTCATCTAACTTTCTGTTAAATAAGGATGTGTGTCCATACCTGTAAACGCTATCATCAATGAAAGAAAGTGAAGCTTGGAATATTATCCAATACATTTTCATCTGCATTTTACTCCATGTTATTGTCAAAATGTGGAACTATAAATAATAATATTTTCTTTCCCAGATCTAGATAGGTGAAAAATGTAACCACAGTCTATTCAATTAAATTATATCATTCCCTTATAAGATTTGTTAATCTGAGAATAAAAACTTCATCTAAGCCATTTCAAACAGAGTAATCCAGTGGAGTCTTATTTTATACATAGTGTGAAGACTTTTGAATAGATTTCTCAACTGTCAATTTATGAGTATGGTTACCAACACACCACTTGCCATTTTGGTGTGAGAACATAAAGTCCACTGAATAACATGGCTAAAAATTTTAGAAGGGAATCTATTATTTAAAATATGGTTTAAGGGTTGGGAATATAGCTCAGTTTGTAGAATGTTTGCTTCACATGAACAAGGCCCTGGGTTCAATCCCCAGCACCACAAAAATTATATCTATATCTATATATATGAAGTGTGTGTGTGTATACCTAAATACATATATTTAGATATAACATATCTAAAAAGTAATAGAAAAGTAAAAGATATAAATGGAATAACTTAAGAAGTAATGAATCTAAGACAAGAATAAAAGAACAGATGAGAAAACATAAAGTGCACAAAAGTGGTTAATTTAAACTTAAATATCCAATCATTTTCAGACTGTTTAAAGAATGCATGCTGGGGCTGGGTATGTGGCTTCAGTAATAGAGTGCTTACCTACTATGTGTGAAGCACTGAGTTCGATCCTTAGCACCACATAAAAATAAATAATAAATAAAGTTAAAAAACATTAGGAAAGGGGCTGGGGATATGGCTCAAGCAGTAGCGCGCTCGCCTGGCATGCATGCGGCCCGGGTTCGATCCTCAGCATCACATACAAACAAAGATGCTGTGTCCGCCGAAAACTAAAAAATAAATATTAAAATTCTCTCTCTCTCTCTCTCAGTCTCACTCTCTCTTAAAAAAAATTAGGAAAAAAATAACACATGTTGTTAATAAAACATATTTTAAAAATAAGACTACATAAGAGTTGGGAATAGAAAGATTGAAGTACACATGCTATGAAGATAATAACCCTCCTCATACCAGTATAGCTTATATTAATAAATGACATAATGGGTCTTAATTTAAAAAACTCTTCACATATAAAGAAAGATGTTGGTTGCATAATGAGAAAAAAAAATGAGTCCCAAAGAAAACATAGCAATTATAAATATTAATATGCTCACTAATATGACCTCAAAATTTTAAAACAGAAAAATTTTCAGAAAGACAATTAGGAAAAATAATTACATAGCCATACTTTTTAACTCACTTTCTTCAGCAATCAATAGAAGAAAAGCATTGGAAGAACATATAAGTCTTGAAAAACATAAATAACATATTTATTGTAGAGTTAAACAATACTGCTCCCAACAATTTTGAATGCCCTCATTTTCTTTCCAAGAAAATGTGAATCATTTTTTTTAATGGACTATATACTAGACCACAAAGAAAGTCACTACAAATTTTGAAAGACATCACACAAACAATATTCTCTGTTATAATGCAAGTAAGAGATACACTCAGTGAGTTAGAAATTTATTTCTAACATGCACTCAAAAATTTAATTTGGACAACAAAACCCCATTACAGCTCTAGGGATGTAGCTCAGCAACATAGGCTTATGAGGTAACACAATGCACATTGGGTATTCAGCGGTGAGCATAAGGGATAAGGTTTCTTTCCTTGAAAGCATAAATTGTAGTGATTATCAGAGGAAAAAACAAGTAAATTAAATATAAAATATAATAACAAACTTTAGTAGAGGAAAGGAAATAAAATTACATGGGAAAGGAGCTGGGGTGTTGAGTTCTCTGGGTAAAATGCTAAAATGACCTCATTAAGCACCAATAATTTGAGTTTTGCCAAAACCCAAAAGAAACACCTCCGTACAAAGGGAAGAAGAAGGATAAAGTTATAAAAGCTCAAAGGACTTATTCATATTCACAACAATCATGAAAGAGGTGAAATTAAGACCAGAAAAAAAGGTAGTAGTAGAAGAAGTTGCTGGGAACTAGGGGTATAGCTTGGTGGTAGAGCATGTGGTTAAGCATGTGTGAGGTCCTGGATTCAATCTTCAGAATCACTGTATATGCAAAATAACTTACAAGGAGAGATAAATAATGAATACAAGATTACAGATCTATTTAGTGTCAGAGCCAAGAAATTTAACTCAGAGAGTGTTTTGAATCAATACATTCCACTGAGTTCACATTATTTGATTTAAGCACAAAATTGATTAAACAATATTGTTTCCAATAATCTCTGGAGTTAGTGTAAAATATCACTGAAGAAAACCTGAAGATGGTTAGTTGAAATTCTTCATTTTCAGATAATAAAACTGATTCCCACACATGTTAATTCCATTGTATATAAAGTTGTTTAAAGTTATAGAGATATCAGTAAAGATTGAAAGGACACTAATATTTCTGATTTCATAGGAATTCACTCTTGTGTTAATGGATTTTAATAGCTGTGACCAAAATACCTGACAAGAAGAACATAGAGGAGGAAAAGTTTATTGTGGGCTCATGATTTCAGAGGTCTCAGTTTCTACTTGGCCAACTCTATTGCTCTGGGACTGAGGTAAGACAACCAAACATTGTGGTGGAAAGAACATAGCAAAGGAAAGCTGCTTAACTCACAACAGCTAGGAAGGAGAGAGAGAGAGAGAGAGAGAGAGAGAGAGAGAGAGAGAGAGACTGAGAGAAGTCAGAGAAAAGATAAGAGTTCCCAAGAGCAAACCCCAAGTGGTCTACTTCCTCCAGCCAAGCCTCACCTGCTATAATGACTATCTAGTATTCTGTTCAAATTATTAGTCCATCAAATGGCTCTGCTGATGAGAGTAGAGGCCTCATAATCCAATATTTTCACCTCTGATAATTGCTTCATTGCATAACACAGAAGCTTTGGTGGAAGGGCATGATAGCTCCAAACCATAACATAGGTCAATTTCAAATAATAATATAAAAAGTGTTAATTCATACATTTGAAGACATTACAAGCTGTGTATTAATAAGCCTCTCCAAATAATAGGAAATTGCTTCAAAATTCCTATTACAACAAAAAAACTATATAAGCCACAGGATTAAATAAAATCAAAATATTCCTAAACTACAAAAAAAAGCTATGGGAAATAAATTAGTCACTAAATTACAAGATTTTTGGAGAAAAACATTACAATTAATGCAATTGGCTAAAAGGAACTCTGTGGTATTGGTTGTAATCAAGGTTGTCAGTGTGAGCTCATTTTATTTAACGTGTGATAGTCAGATAAAGAAATAGTTATATATCTATGCATGCATTAGTGTACATACAAATGCATAGTTGGTTCTGCTGAGAGGTCATGAAATCAATCACATCCCTGTAGTGATGAGCACACCTAGTAACCAGATTTTGGTCTCAAAATACTTTTCTTCAGTAAAAGAAACCAGTGTTTCTTGAAATAATGGATGAACCCAGGCCTAAATTTAATATTATCTTGGAACTTCTCCTTGTAAAAATTTGTATTTTAAGCATGTGCTTAAATAAATAGCACTTAAATGAATCAATGAGAATCAGGACTTGTTCAAAGAACAGAAGAACTGACCTGAAGGAATTCTTCCTAGACAAAGATAAAATATTTTGAGCAACAAAGTAATTAATAATCCTGGAGTGTGTATTAAATTAAGTGGGTGAAAGATCAAAGAGAAACAAGATTTTCATAGTCTTAAAGAATGTCTTCCAAACTATTTCCTGACTACATATGTAATGATAATAACTGTATAGTGAAAAAGCCTGCCAGCCACCAGCTCACCCAAGTGATCAAGGTTAGCACCGTCAATAATGAGACATGTCAACGTCTTGAACCCCTTGATAAAATGCAACAGAAAGGAAATACCCTCATTCTCATCACAAGAAATCATCAGACAGACTCAAATTGATGAATAGTCTACAAAATTAAGTGATCAGTCTTCTTCAAAGGTGCCAAGACCATGAAAGACTAGGAGAGAGTAAAAAATGTTATGGTTTGGATCAGGAATGTCCTGTAAAGTCTCATGCTTGAAGCCTTATTCCCTAATGCAGAAAGTTCCCAAAGTAGGGCTTTTAGGAAATGATTGGATCATGAGAACTCTAAACTCTTCAGTGGATTATTCCATTTGATGGATTAATAATTTGAATGGACTAGTGGAAAGTGTTAGAAACTGTAAGAGGTGGACATATTTGAAGGGAGTAAGTCCTTGGAGGCATGGCCATAAGAACTGTATCTTGTCCCTGAGCCTTTCTGTCTCTCTTCCTCTTCTCCCCGCAGGCACACACTTCCTGCCTGCCTTGAACTGAGCTTTCCTTCGCCACCCCCTTCTGCCATGATGTTCTGCTTCACCAAGGGACCAGGGACTGAAATTTCTGAATCAGAAGCCAAAATAAACCTCTCCTTCTTGAGTTGTTTATTGTTAGGTGTTTTAGTCATAGCAATGAAAAGCTGAATTTTCAAGGAATTTTCACATATAAGAGGTAATTAAGAAATAATAACTAAAAATAATTTTTGATGCTGGATAAGCTACTGGAGCATAAAAAGATCACTCTTGGAAAAACTGGTGACATTTTAATAAGATCTATAATTTAGTTAATGGAATTGTATGAATGTAAATTCCTGTTTTTGATGATTATGTCATGGTTATGCAAGATGTTAACATGAGGGGAAGCTAGGCAAGGGGTGTCTGAAACCCTTATTTATTTGCCACTTTTCTGAAGTCTAAATTAGCTCAAATTTGTTTTTTTAAGAATGCAATTAGAGGTAGTTTTCCTTCTCAACTCAAATATAGAGGAAAGATTATAAAACCATCAGTATGGCAATGAATGTTAGTGTAACTACTACATTACATTAAAGCACAAAGACACTGATAAATTTCCTCTCAAATGAGTGACAGAAATTTCAGTCATGCTCATCTTTTTTTTTTTCCTTTTACAAAAACATTGGTGTTGGCCTGTTTGTAGAAAGCAGAAGCAGAACCAAGAAGATGCAGTGAATATTCAGAAACTCACTCCCATCAGAAGACTTTAAGAATGTGATTTAATAGGTGAGCATATAGTTTCCTATACTGGTATCCTGTAATAACTTTATTTTCCTTTTAAATTTCTTTCTTTTTGTCTTGGAATTGCCAGGTATTAGATATTGTTCTACATTGTGATGATTAAAATAGTGAATAAAAGTACTCTTTTCCTGAAAGTAAGGCAAAAATAAAATAATGACAAAATGAAAAATGCTGTGAGCACAAATTATTTGCAAAAGTGAGAGGTTAAGTATAATTATTGATGAGTACATACATATTCTATTCACATTATATAGTTTTATAAGGACATAATTTAACAATATATCATTTTATGGCTACTATCAAAAGCAATAGCATAAAGTACATGAATATCAAAAATCAAATATTGTTCTTTTGCTTCACATTTTAGTAAAATATACAAACTAAGAATAAATATTATCTTTTGGCCATATAAAAGTAATGCAAAGTGGATAGACCTGTTGTGGCATGATTTCTTTTATCTATTTGGGAATATTACTTTTATCTATTTGGGAATATTACTCCCTCTTCTGTGTTTATAAGAAAACATCAGATTAATCATAGAATGAAAACTCAACTTCTGAAAAATCACAATATTATTAACTTATAGCATGAGTATTTCTCTCTACAATGAAGTACCAGAGTTCTAATTTCATTACTAAAATAGAATTTTTCTTTCCCAACTGGCAAGGAAGATGTTACAGGAAAACTACGAAACCCACTTCTGTTCTTGCTACTACCATTTGACGGTAATGAGGATGAATATAAAATTGCAAATATGGTATAAATATTAGATGGGAAACAGTGATGTTACCATTATTCAAGTTATCTTTCATTATTTTCAGCTCAGTAATTTTTTATAGTTCACACTCGAAATAGCATTATGCAATCTACAATATACACTAATTGAAACTGTGTCAGCAGATAGCATTCTATTAACTAGTCTAACTTTCAGGGGGTTTAATTTTAGCCACAATGATCCTTTAGTATCAGTACTTTCCTTTGAGTCTCTAATTGTGTATGCAGTGCGGTTGATGAATTCTTTTATTCTTATTTTGGGAAATCAGGAAGCAGACAAAGGAGGAAGATTGTGTTTATTTGATATTTGTTTTTGGTTACTAGTACTTGACATCATTACAATAGTCTGCAGTTGAGTTGAGATGGGGATAAGCAGGTTTTTTGAGCACAAATTTAAAATTATTTTCTTTTGCTTTCTGATAACAGACTATTTCATTTTCAGTGGCCCTAGAAATACCAACACAGGATTAGACCATATGTGTGACAGAGTTAAAGATAAGGTATTTCAAAACGTGCCAAATTGGTATATTTTGAGCTGATAGCACACCAGGAACTATAGCTTAAGAAAAGGCCATTTGTCCTGACTTTTGCAACATACAACAAGCCATAAAGATTCTTTTGGGAAGGATGTCCTTCAGATATCAAGGCTGGAAAATAGCCTTAATCAGAAGAGACCGGTGATTGAGCTTCAGTGAACCTGAATAAGCAAACTATTTGAACTAATCCTTATCTTCCCCTCCCTTCACACTCACCCCATATGACTCTGAGCAATATCACATCAATCTACTTCCCAAGTCCAAATACCCACTTGCATTGACATTCTTTTACATACATATAAGTCTTTGTCTAAAGTACACAAATGCATTATGCTTTGGTCATTTCTTCAGAATTCACTCTTGTAAAGATCCTCATGTACATGCAAATTTAATAAAACTTTTATACTGTTCTTTGGTTAATCAGATCTTGAATTAGTTGAGTTCCTGGATCCAGCTACATAATAAGAGGGAAAGAGAGGGATCTCTCTGTTCCCGACTCTTGCCTTCCATAATTTTCTTTTTCTCTTGCATTCTCCAGTTTTTGCTCTAATTACAATTAATTAGAGATCAACAAAATTCTATCTTGTGTAACACCTAGCCACTCACATTTTAAGTTACCCAAATCAAAGTCAGAAGTACCTCTAAGATTACTCAAAGCCTGTTTACCTAGGTAAACTTCCTTGTTCAGTGTCTCTTTTTATTTGTACTCAGCAATATATATCACAATATTGCAAAACTTTCCCCTAAAACATAGAACCATTTGATGCCCAAAATGAAACATAAAAAAATAACCAATGCTCTCTCCAACATACAGTGTAAGTAACCTTCCAATCCTCACAGAGTATAAGACATTCCAACTCATTAAGCAATCAAAACTACAGCACTTTCCAAAATGATCAACAAATCTTGTCTCTGGTGAGGACATTTAATGTTCCTTAGACTAATAGCTTAATAATTCCACATCTGATTGGTCTTCTCATTTTCCAATTTCTTCCAATTTCTTCTCATTCGGTCCCCTTGTTCTTTGAAATGTTATTCTTCTACCCACTTCCCTAAAGATATTAGATTTGCAGATATTATCCAAATTATTGTTTTTTGTCCAATCAGATATTTAATTGGTAAATATATTATTCTTCTGGTTCCCAAATCATATGCTCTCTTTTATTTGTTTTATTTTTGGTACTGGAGATTGAACTCAGGGGCACTTGACCACTGAGCCACATTCCCAGCCCAATTTTGAATTTTATTTAGGTAAAATTCAGGGTCTCACTGGGTTGCTTAGTCCCTTGCTTTTGCTGAGGCTAGCTTTAAATTCATGATCCTCCTGTCTCAGCCTCCCAAGCCTCTGGGATTACAGGTGTGTGCCACCATGCCCAGCTGTTCATTGCTTCTTAAAAATGTTGTTCTAACTGGGAGTGGTGGCACATGCCTGTAATCCCTGAAAGTCAGGAGGATTGCTAGTTCAAAGCCATCCTCAGCAATTTAGGAAGGCCCTAAGCAATTAGCAAGACCCTGTCTCAAAATAAAAAGCAAATACCAGGATTTTTTTTTTTTGCTGCTAAGTAAAATTCCATTGTGTATATATGCCACATTTTTAATCCATTCATCTATTAAAAAGCATCTAGGTTGGTTCCACAGTTTAGCTATTGTGAATTGTGCTGCTGTAAATATTGATATGGCTGTGTCCCTGTAGTATGCTGTTTTAAGTCCTTTGGGTATAGTCCGAGGAGAGAGATAGCTGGGTCAAATGATGGTTCCATTCCCAGATTTCCAAGAAATCTCCATACTGCTTTCCATATTGCCTGTACCAATTTGCAGTCCCACTAGCAGTGTATGAGTGTACTTTTTTCCCCACATCCTCAACAACACTTACTGTTGTTTGTCTTCATAGTAGCTGCCATTCTGACTGGAGTGAGATGATATATTAGAATGTTTTTGATTTTCATTTCTATAATTGCTAATGATGATGAACATTTTTTCATAAATTTGTTGACTGATTGTATATCATCTTCTGAGAAGTAACTTCCAGGTCTTTGGTCCATTTATTGATTTGCAGGTAAATTGATGGACTTAGAGAAGATAATGCTAAGTAAAGTTAGCCAATCCCCCCAAAAAACAAATGCCAAATGTTTTCTCTGATATAAGGAGGCTGATTCATAGTGGGATAGGGAGAGGGAGCATGGGAGGAATAAATGAATTCTAGATAGGGCAGAGGTGTTGGAGGGGAAGGGAGGGGGCATGGGGTTATAAATGATGGTGGAATGTGATGATCATTATTATCCAAGGCACATGTATGAAGACACGAATTGGTGTGAATATACTTTGTATACAACCAGAGATATGAAAAATTGTGTTGTATATGTGCAATAAGAATTATAATGCATTCCACTGTCATATATAAATTTAAAAAAATAATTAAAAAAATAAAAAGCAAAACAGGCTGAGAATGTGACTTGGTGGTTAAACACCCCTGGGTTCAATTGCCAATACCAAAAATTAGAAAATTAAAAGTAAAAATATATATATATTGTTTTTTTATAACAAAATCCCTGAAGATACATCTGGTTATTAACATTTTTCTTCATGTTTAATGTAAAAAATAAATAGTTGAAGTATGTAATTAACATCAAATAAGCATATCTCCCATGAAAAACTGTGGGACCAGGCACAGTGGTGCAAGCCTTAATCCCAGTGGCTTGGGAAACTGAGACAGGAGGATCATGAGTTCAAAGCCAACCTCAGCAAAAGCAAGGTGCTAAGCAACTCAGTGAGACCCCGTCTGTAATTAAAATAAAAAATAGGGCTGAGGATGTGACTCAGTATCTGAGTGCCCCTAAGTTCAATCCTCAGTATCCCCCACCAAAAAAAAATTTTTAAAAAACCTGTGATGTCTGAGATTTTACTGTACATGTAAGCCCACCAGGTTGGCTCTCTCTGATTCATGCTTGGTGGCAAAGACAGCTGGTTCAGAGATAAAGGTTTTTCTTAATTATGTACAATACAATTCATAATGTGGGCATCAGCATATTTTGTATCCTATCCCACAAGCCCTTCAGAGGCAACACAGTTATACCCAATGAATGACTATACATGCAGTGGGCCACATTACAGGAGAGAAACCTGAATCTTTTATATAATAGGCAGTAAGCATAAATGGCTTTTGCTGTGGATGGAGGAATTATCATTATCATATTGAAAAGTAAGCATCCTTCCTTTTGAGACACTATCTCAGTTTACAGGGAAAAAAAATCAGATTTCCTTTGTGCCTCAGACTCAGAAGCTACTGCTACCTCTAAAGATTTCTAAATGTGTTTTAAAATATAGTATGGAACAACAAATAATGCCTCACTTGTAGGCTTGCAGAAACACAAAAGACACAAGTCTTTCAACAATATACTTTATTTCTTCACAATTTTGGCATCTAGCAAAGTTTTTCCATGACTATACCACTGACAGTCTGAAACCAAATCTTTCAATTTGTCTCAGACAATATATAAGTGAGGCTACTATCAACATGACTCCAAGCAGCAGGGTGACTTCAACTGCACTTTTTAGAGTTTCTGATCCAACAAGATGTGAAATTCCCATAAGTCATTGTGATCTACCTTAGAAAGTCAAAAGACTTTCTTCTTAAATTTGCAATTGCTTTTACTACCTGTCCTAAGACTTTAAACTAGGAAATATTAACAACTACACAAATTCAACCTTGGCCTTAAAAAAAAATCTATCAGTTTGGGGTGAATGCAGTAAGAAAGACATCTGGATGACTCAAATAGACATGTGTTTCTCACAGTTCTGGAGGCTAAAGTTTGAGATCAGAGTAGCACCATGGTCATATTCTTTGTGATGGTGCTCCCATTGCTTTGTGGACAAACATTTTCTCTGTGTGTGTTCACAAGACCTTTAACTCAGTGCATGTGTGAGGAGAAAGGGGATAGAGAGCACACACTGGTCTCTCTCTCTTTTCTTATAAGGGCACTTCTCAAAGTGCCCTTTAATTACTTCTCAAAGATTTAATATACAAATGTTATAAAAATTGTGGTAGATTTTCAGCATATGAATTCTGGGGGTACGTAAGTTTTTAATTCATAGAAAACAATCAAAAGAACCCTCACCAATGAATTAAAACTGACCTGAAGATCTCCCTTGGTCAAGGTGATGTTACTGATCAGCTAAAAGCAAGAACAAACTTCTTATCACTTTTAAATTGGATATCTCCTGATGAATACATAAAGAAAACAGTAAATTCTCTATTTCTTTTCCTCAAAGAATACAAATTTGCAGTTATGCACAATGAATAAGAGATCTAACATACAGCAGGAGGGCTGTAGTTAATTTTGTACACTAAAAATTTGCTGACAGTAGATTTTAGGTGCTCTTGTAATGGCTATAAAAAAGTAACAATGTATGTTAATTTGCTTGATAGAATAATCATTTCACTATGCTTATATTTATCAAAACATCATGTTGTATAACTCAAATACACACTGGTTGATTATACCCAGGACCCTGGGAAACTCTCCTAAATAACCAAATATAGCTTATTTTGGAGAGATCTCTACACTCTTCTGAAGGCTATGTGATCTATTGGAGCCATTTCTTTAATCATTTGGATGTATCTTATGATCACTACCAAATGTTGTATCTTTGGGTAGGAGGTAAACTAATGTCTGGCTTCCAAACAACAAGTGTAGTCCCAGGGGTAAACATGCCGTGTTAGAATGGTTTGGCCCTTTAAGAAGACCTATGTTAATCAGGAAGCACAAGTTGATAGAGCCTCCTATGTAGCCTCTGGGCCAGCCAAAAGGCCTTGAAGTTTCCAGTACAGTTACATTGTACATAGAGTTACACAATTGACTCTAGTCCTAATTTTGGGAGGGATTGTTTACAGGCAGCAGTTGACCTTGTCCTATTTCTCTAAGTCATAGCATTGTTCTACTTTACACAATGGCTGAGCAGTGGCTGTGGGTATGTGGTTGGGAAGACATCCAAAGTGTTGGTAGGTGTTTGCCTGGATGTCAGCATAATTTATATACAACCAGAGATATGAAAAAAACATGTTGTGTATGTGTAATAAGAATTATAATGCATTCCACTGTCATTTACTTTAAAAAAATCAATTAAAAATTTTTTTAAGTGAAAGTATAAAACCATCAATGGATGTTTCCAGTGGATAATGTGGAAAGTTAATAAGAATGGTCAGAGGGACTGGCAGGAGATGCCAGAATTGGTAATGGATTAAATTTATGGTGTTTGTGCTGCATTTTCCTTCAGGAGAAGGCTCCCACCTATAACATGTACAAGTAGGCTCACTGGGGTTGCTGTTAGTGAAATGAAAGAAAGACCATACCCAGGAATGGTCAGGGTGGATTCCTAAAGTTTCAAATAGGTCAGTATAACCCCTACTTCTTTCATCCTCATCATTACTGAGAAAATGGTGCAGAGAAAATAATTCTCTTTTGAGAATAAATCACATTGAGAGACCAACCTGCCTTCTGAAGTAGGATTCAAAGTCAGAAATCTTTTTGAGTCAATATTTAAGGAGGATATTCCAATAATTAAGGATATCAGATGATAGTGAGTATAGAATATATTTCCTCAAATACATTGGTTATCCATCCACAAATTGTACATGAGCCAGAAATCTGAAAATATGACACCAATTAGCTTCCAGAGCCACGTGGATTACTCTAGAGGGCCCAAACTATGAACATAAAGTCAATATAGTGGCGAGCAACCACTGATAACCAAGATGGAATGAAATATCCATGCGGTGGAATTGTCAAGGTGGGCAGAGACAATGCCCTACATGCACCATATGGACTCCTTCAGTGAGACAAACAGGTCATATTTCAGAAGCAGTCACAAGTGTGAGTTCAGTGGATTTCAGTGAGTCCTCTGCATCAGAACATGTAGGGCTTTATGTGCCCATTCTACCAGAGTTGCAGATGTGTTGGCCATAGTACACACAGGTAGCAACCATGGTGATCTGGGAGATGCAGGCTCAATCAGCAGACTCTAATCAGTCTAATCAGAAAATGATATGTCAAGAGCTTTGTAATGTTTTGAACAACCAATAAAAAAAAGAAAAAGAAAAAGAAAACAAACCTTTAACATAGGCATTTACACAAGCAATACAGAAAGCTAATCATCGGTCTTTGTTTCTATACAATTTGTGGCCCCAAAATGGTTGTCTTGTATCAGCTAGTTTGCAGTTTTCTAAGTGGCAGAACAAACATTTGGAATCAGTAAAAACACAACAAGGTTTATCTAGAGAAGGATTGTTCAAAGCTATAAGAATTATTTCAGTGTTCCCCACAAAGCAGAGTGACTATGACTGGATTTGGTTCTGCATAGTGTGTGCTGACATTAAGTAGCTGCACAACCCAGAGGATACCAAGAGCTTTCAGCTTAGCTAAAACATCAATGAATCAGGCCCAGGAAGTCAGAGGATCCTCTGTGAATAAAGGGCCCCCTGAAAGAAGAGATTTGTTTCAGACAGAGAAGTGGTGTCAAAGTTTCAAGACTAGTAGATTAGATGAAGTGGAAGAGGGAGAGGAAGGAGGAAGGGTAAAGAGAAGTACTGGGGACTGAAGTGGAGCAAATTATATTCCATGCTTGTATAATTATGTCAAAATAAACATTAATAGCATATATAATTATTATACACTTTTTTAAAAAAAGAGTTTCCCATGAAGTGATAGCTCCAATTTTTCATGTACAGCTGAGATATGGCTAGGGCCAGGCTAGCTCTATTCTTGAATCTGCCAATTGAGTTCACAGAGACTTCTAAAGCAGAAGGAGTCATTAGAGCTGTAGGGTACCAAGGGTTACAAGTGCTTCTCCAGTTACTGCTCTTAGCAGTTGGGAGACTAAATTCTGGATTTATAAGACAATATAATATAACAATTCATTTTCTACTCTACAGTCACATACAGAAACAAAAGTGCAATGAATCAACCCAAAGAGTTGTACCCACAATGTTACATTAGTTTTCCTTCCCTACTATAAACCTTGCCTGTGTCCCATCAATTGGATCCAGATACCTCTTCCTCCGTCGAACTGGATAGGATGGTGACTTGGTTATTAATATGCAGGTGAACACAGCAATAAAAGCTTGAGTTTCCTCATAATCCCCGAAATGTCCAATCCACTTAAATAGGTGCATATGGGTTATACCCCAGCATACTCAAATGATTGTATTTGGTCATCATTCCCCTTAGAGATAAGGAGATATTAGATCCATCCTTACTCATCTATCTCCTAGAAACTGAAGTCAAGAAGGAAGAATAAGTTGATAATGGGGAGAAAAAGAACATTTAAAAATCCTTTCAAACTGTTTCACTATAGAAATGAGAAAGATGGAAAATCAACTGATACGGTGTGATGCCATAAAAGAATTTAAGATAGAAATGATATTATCATGTTTATAAGATAACACAACAATATTTAACCATGCAAACTTTATTTCACTACTGAAATAATGATAGACTAGAGTAAGTTCTAGACTCAAAGAAAAACAAACAAAAAATAGATAATCAAATTATCTCATAGGCATTATCTATGTGAAATAAAAATAAGTAGCCATCATATAGAATTCAATTTGAATTTTTACTTCTTTTAAAATAAAAAAAAAAACACACATGATTTTGACTAAGCAGATAATTGTTTTAAAGCACTCAAATTTAAGCATGAAATTACATCTAGATATTCCTTCCCTAGAGCAATTGCATTAAAAGCAACATGGTCAGCTTTGAAATCCATTTAAATGATTCACTTATAATAGAAAAATGTCCCTAAACAAATCTGATCCCCTGGCCACCCCACATACACACCTGTAAAAACTAAACAAGGGAGGGAGGGGCATGGAGGAGGGATCAGGTTTACAAATTTTCTTTAATTTAAAACATTCTCACCTGCAATAATTTAATTTATGCATATCAACCCCTAAAGGTAAGAAAATTGAGTGAAGATTAAAACACAAAGAGAAAGGGCAAAACACAGTTTGATTGATTGATCTATTTATTTATAGGACTTGTTTGTTAATAAAAGAAAAAGTATGACTGTAAAAGGTAGTAAAGACCTCTCATTAATTCTACCATTTTGGAAAAATTGGTTGACAGAAGAGAACAAGGGAAGGATTATGTACATAGCAGGAATTTGGGTTTTGTGAATAAAGGTCTATTAGCTTTATAGAAAAAGCTGTGTAGGTGTATTCAGGAGAACTGAACTATGTCCACATAAAAAGAAATGGTGAATGGTTATTTTTTTTTCTAAATGTGAAACTATGCAGAATCCTGCTTTGCAATACCAGGAAATCGGCAAGAGGAGTGCGGAGATCAATGTCATTATCCAGAAGGCATTACTGAAATAGATTTTAAATCCTTTGATGTAATTGCTTGCTGAGTTTGCCATTACAGCAGCTCTATCCTTTTTACTGATTGAGGGCCTTTAACAGCTCAAGTTTCACTGAGACTGCCAACATACTCATGTTGGAATCTTAAAGTTAGACAGATGTTTGATGTTTAATTTAACTAATATGGCACATCATGAGTCAACAAAACACATTTTGTGTTAATGCCAAAAAAAAAAAAAAGGTGAGAGACAGAAATACATGCAGAGTTAATCTTCCTGTTTCACTAGACAAGCCTTTGCTCTTCGAATTATTAACATGAATTCTGATTTGAAAACCCTTTGGCATTTTCCCTACCCCTTGAGAAAAGCAGTCTTGATTCCACTGGAGCATTTAGAACTAGGACTCAATGAATAAATTAACAGTGCATAAAATCCTCAAATGAAGTGAAAGGAGCAATGAGTTAGATTTTTTTTTCTTTTAAGCAGTCTCCATATTACATAATTCCTTGAAGAATTCTCATTCTTTGGAATACCTCTCTTTTTCTTTTTCCACTAAGATGAATAGACAGCAAAGCACATGATAAGCAGGACTTCAGAATTTTTCTCATAGTGAAGAGAGACTGATTTGTCTAAAACCAAAAAACTTTCTTCATATTTTCAGTATGGATTGTAGATAATATAAAACAAACAATCTAACAGCTGCTACTAGTGGAGGTTATCCCTTTCTCAAAAAGGAAATGTTTATGCTCAAGAATGTTGCTAATGCTATAAACTTCTCCAATCAATGTTATTTCCCTAATTCTGAGGGGAAAAGCTAAAGATTATTTTTAATCTAATTTTAGTTAAAGCAAGATTATCCCAATGTCTGACCTTTGTGTCCTATGTTTTATAGCTATATAGTTTAAGTAATCATTGTATAGCAGTTGTAGGGTGACAGGAGAAGCAGTGGTTATAGAACTGAAAGAGGAATTCCAAAATTGCAACAATAGTTTTGACTAACATATGGTAAGGGAATGTACTATAACTTGCAGTGCATATTTACCAATATTATATTTGGACTTTCAACAGGATCTGAGACTCCAAGTAAATAAAAACACTCTTAGTAGTCTGGATTTCCCAAGAGCTGGTCAAGGTCTAGACTTTCTTTGGAATGTGCAGAATTTAGACAAATCAGTTTTGCTGATTAATCCCTAACCCAAACTAATTTGCTCATTACATTTCCAATAATGCTTTCAAGATCTCTATTCAAATTATAAATGTTACAGTGCAGAGATTATAAAAATATTCTCGAGCTTATCTGACAAAGTACATAGAAGTTTAAGGTACTAAAACCTAATGAAAAGATGAATCCTGAAAATAATTTGAACAGGTTATGAAGAATGGGGACTTTACTTAATTTGAGTCTTTTTGTTATATTCTTTTAATCATTTTGAAATGTTAATTTTTTTTATATTTGATATTAGCAAGTTTATATATTTGTCTAAATTCTGCTTGAGTCGTGAATATTTCCTTTTTCATTTCTGTATATTCATATCTTATCATACATGGTTTAAAAAATCACATTTCAACATTCCTGTTGGATGTCTCCTCAATCAAATCTACCATCTTATTAGAAATATTTTATCTTTCCACATGACTGTAGTCAGTAATATAGACCCCCCTTTTCTGTATCTTCCAAGTATAAAATCTCACTGTCATCCAGGTTTTGCTAATGATCTCTTCAATACACTCTCACCTTCTGCTCTCTTTGTGATCCCTGAACAATGCCACATGCTGTAGGTTTTTGTTGTTGTTGTTGTTGTTTGTTTGTTTGTTTTTATAGTAGCACTTCAACTCCTGATGGTAATTTCTATTCAAATTAGCTTTTGTTGCTTAAAAGCCACCTCAAGGTTTAATGTCCTAAAACCACACTTTATTATCATTCATTGTTAACTGGGTAAACTACAGTTTGTTGGGTGGTTTTACCTTGGAATTTATTATAAAGTTGCAGTGAAAATCAGCTGGGGCTAAAATCATCTGATTGGGCATGATGTTGACGATTGCCCATTCACATCGTTGGCAATGCTGTCTCCAACCCATTTAGGACTGTTATGGCTGAATGTGCCACCAATGTAATAGGTATTTGGAGATGGAGGTTTGGGAAGTAATTATGGTTAAATCAGATCCTGAGACTATGGGCCTTTTGTCCTTCTATTCTAGTGCCCTTATGAGAGACATCAGAGAACAAACTGTGAGAAAGTATATTTTTTTGTTTAAGCAAGAGAACCTTTGGTATTTTATTATAGCAACTGAGCATGCTTATACCAACTGCAATTTGAAGCAGTTGATGTATACATCATATGATCTGTTTGTCTCACACTATAGTGCCTGGCTCCCCAATGGAGCAACCTAAGAGCTAGTCTTCCAAGAGGCTCAGAAGGAAACTATAAGGCTTCTTATGATCTATCTCAGAGGTCCCATCTCAGATACATGAGAAGTGGGAATTAGAACTCTTTCACTAACATGAGCAACAGGATGTGGGTTAATGGAAGAAATTGTTAAAAGCCTTCTTGTAAACTCTCTACCATATCTGGCAACTGTGATGTGAGAATACATTTTTAATTATCGCTGAGTCTTTTCTAATTCTGACAAATTTGACTGACATCTGTGATCAGTTATAGGAGTAATGCAGTGTTGTCTTGTGCTATTCAGCAGTTTTGTATGTCTTGACTAAAGACAAAGAATCAGGTTGACCAGACTTCTCTTCCAGATAGTATGTCTAAGAACTTTTAAAAATTGTGTGTCATATTCACAATTTGGGCTAATTTATTTTTATTTTTTAATTAAATTATATTTTCATTATTATTAGGTACTGGGGAATGTTTCCAAGGGTACTTAACCACTGAGTCACAACCCCAACCATATATAGATATCCTGTCTCTATTATATATATGATGATAGTCATAAATATTCATATATTTAGAGACAGGATCTTGCAAAGGACTGGATCTTGCTAGGGCCTAAGTTGCTGAGGACTGTTTTGAACTTGCAATCCACCTGCCTCAGGCTCCCAGGCCACCGGGATTATAGAAGTACACCACAGCACCTGGCATGAGATAAGTTTTTAAAGCATTTAGTGCTATGATACTTATTAATGGACCTGTTTCTCATCTTAGATGTCTAAGTGCCCATTTATTCTATAATTTTAATTTTATTTTAAATCATTCATTTCTTAAATACTCATTTTAATAAGAACTTTCAAAAGCCTTTACTTTTAAAATAAAATGTTCTGCTTTACAATTTAATTATTCTAAGGTTAGTTATATTTCCATTAAGAATTTTTAAGAAAAGGATTAAGCGAAAACTCTGTAATATATTCTTTCCCATCACTGGTGATTCTACAAATTTGGAGTATATGCCCACTAATTTTTATTTGCTTCAGGAAAGATCTTATCTATGGGATGTTTAGTCTTCTAGAATGGTTTATGGCACACAAACCTAAAATCTCTGGATAATGGCTCCCTGGAAAACATTCTATGTACAAAATAACTCTGGGTATAAAATGGAAATGGTTTTAGGAGAGAAAAGGTTCTCTTCTGTGTAAATAATGTGGCCATGTGCATTACTTAGAAACATCACATGTTAATCTAAGAGAGAACTTTTCTTTTAGAAGAGAAAGGGACTAGAAATCTGCATTGGCAGTTAAAGAAGTCTCTCTTTTAAACCTGTACCTCATGATTACTTACATCCTTGAAATGGGTAATAAAGTTAATATTGCTTAATAACTTTGATTTCTGTTGAATTCAACTTGACAAGAATATTCCTTGAATCATTTGAATAATAATATTAACTATTAATTTATTAATTATAATGTTAGGAGAGGAAGATGGCGGCGAGGGGAGTGCATTGCCCCCGTGTGCTGCTTCACTGTGTGGGAGTATGACAAGTCAGGACGGCTAAAGGCTATCTTGTTAGGAATTTCCAGCAATAGTGGGGTGCTCCGGAACCTGGAGGAAGGATTTCCATCTCGCATGAGGATCGGCTACGGGGACTCAAACGCGAGAGGTTTGTCGCACGGAGGGTAACACTGCTTATTCAGCAAATCGCCCCGCAGCTAGAGTCTGCAGCGCGCGCTGGGAAACGAGGAGATAGCGACACAGAAATACAGCGCTGCAGTTTCTGCCAGCCGTGCAAGCACCGTACTCAGGGCTGAATTCTGGGTTTGAGACGGGGGAAGGAAGCAGTCCATCTGGGTTCTCCACACCGGTCAGACCACAGAGGAGGCCAGCAGCCACCATGTTGGAAAGCTGACGTCACCATCCCTGTTTTCGAATGACCGCAGCTCATTCAGCCATAGAACAGGTAATTTCAGGCTGCCATTCGCCTGCGGCTTGCAGACAGATTGCTAGGGTTCAGTGCCTGGGGGCTTCTTAGAACCTGATCTTATCGGAGCGAACACCAAGCGCGGGGCAGCCGAGTTCCAGCTCCCGGAACCGCCCTGGCCCAGGGCTGGGGAGCCTGCGGAGGCTGCTTCTTGGA
>NW_026000057.1:17052209-17092624 GCF_001458135.2 Marmota marmota marmota | reverse complement strand
GAGGATGGGAAAGGCAGCGGAGCACAACAGACACTAGTATGGCAATATGTAAATCAATGGATGTGTAACTGATGTGATTCTGCAATCTGTGTATGGGGTGAAGGTGGGAGTTCATAACCCACTTGAATCAAAGTGTGGAATATGATATGTCAAGAAATTTGTAATGTTTTGAACAACCAACAATAAAAAATTAAAAAATAATAATAATAATAATTATAATGTTAACTATTAACAAGTATATGTTCATTTAATTGAACTTGTTAAAGTATGATGAAAATATTAACTAATATCTGAAATTAAAAGATGAAGCTGAATTTATACCTTAGCATATTAGGAAAAAGCTAGAGTGGTCAGGTATAATCTACTGAGCCAGGCATTCTGCTAATCTGCTGTTTGGGAGCAACATAAAATGCAGGAGTGTTTAAAATTGCAAAAGTTTAAGTGCTGACAGGCCATGAGGAAGCATGGTTGTTGGGTTGTTATGTTGGTTGTTGGTTGCTACCAGAGGTATTTTTATGGAATGAGTCTGTTCCTGATTGGCTGATTATATAAAGCTATCACTGACTGATTGACTTTAAGACATTTATTCACTGAGAATAATTGTTATTGATTCACTGAATGAATTTAAGCTATTTCTGGTGGTTATTTTTTACCATAGCTCCAGAAAAGCCAGTTTTCCCCTTAAAGTCTGGTGTTATTTCTTTTTCTCTAATCAAAAAAGAAGGAAAGGAGAGAGGTAGGAAGAAATAGAAACATCCTATATTTGGGATTCTGTACCTTGGTTGTATTGCATTTTCTGATCTGAAACTTATACACTGACTCACTCAGCAATGCTATACCAAGTGTTCAGTAATATACCCCAATATTTCATAGATATGCCTCCAAATATTAAACTATGTATTAAAATATATGTATGTTTATATATAAATATATATAATATTTTTATAAAAGTAAGATACTGCCATAGCAATGCCCCCACTGAATGAATAAAAATCAATTTTAGAATGGTATTCTAACTAGAATAAGATATATTCCATGCTTGTATAATTGTATCCAAATGGAATGTGCTGTTATAACTAAAAAGAACCAATCAATTTTTTAAATGGTGGAAAAAAAAGAAATTCAATTTTGCTGAATACTGAGGTGTATAAGTGGGTCCAATGAAATGAAGAGATGAGAGCATCATTAAAATTCAATCTGCCACAAACGAAGAAACATTGGATTTTACAAGAAACATGAGACAACTTAGGATCAGTAAGTAAACAGCTTGGCGAATAAATAGTTCTACTAAAACATTGTTAATGGTCATTAGGGTGGGCACTAGTCCAGCACAACTAGCATTTCTATAAAAAGGAAAAATTTGGATAAGAAAGATATCCTATAGGAATAATGTCATAAAAAAAAAGAAAGAAGAGGACAAAGATCAGAATAATGCTTTTACAAACCCAAAATGCCAGATTACCAGCAGATCACTAGAAATTAGGAGAGAGGCCTAGAACCAATTCTCCATTACAGCCTTGAGAAGCTACCAACTCTGAAAAGGGCAAGTTTATTCCTGGTGCTTCATGACAAAAGCAGATTGAAACTCATTCCACAAAAGTTGCTTGATAAAGTCTCATATTTAAACCAATAGGTAGAAACTCTAGATATGGTACACCAACAGCTTTTTTGATTTAGTTTTGTTTTCTCTAAACTTGAACTATAGTCCTTTAAAAAGAAAAATGTTATGAGTCACATAAGATATTTTCCACCAAATTTTTCATGCCAGTGCTTCACTACGGAATTTTCTTTCAAGTCCAATTCAAATTATTGACATTATTCTTATAAGTACTTAATTTACAAGTATGGTATTTCATCGGCAAATATGACTATCATCAGTTTCTTCACTCTGTACCCATGTCACAGTCCTCCCTCAAGAGGAAAAAGCTTTTTTCTCACCTTTTGACCCTTGGTTGCCCTTTCCTTATAACAAGGCAGAAAAGATATTCCAGATATCCTTTGCAATTTCCAGCTAGACTTCTTGGAATTCAGTTTTGAGAAATGCACTGGGAACCCAGCTGCCTTGTTCTGTAAAATCCAATAACATGGAAGGGCTTCAATAAACAGCCCCAGCCAAGCTTAGAGCCAACACCCATCATCAACTGTCTGCCAGGTGAGTGAGTCACCAAGAATGGCCAACCTAGTCAAGCCTTTAGATGATTTCAGTTCAGTCCTCTCCATCACACTATAGTCACAAGAATCTCCAAATGAGAAAACCTAGGTGATCCCTGAGACACACAGAACTGTGACAAATGACAGTATTGTGTTAAGTCTATATTTTGGAAATATTTGTTACACAGTAACATATAATGGAAAAAATAAGTTGGTTCATAATTTACTCTGTGCCCAAGCACTATTGCTATAAACATACTATTTCCACATATTATTCTCAGGTGTCTACAAGCAAAACAGTTTTCATCCTGACCCTTTCTGATTAGACGAAGAATCTATTTTATTTATTGGCTTGAAAAGTAGATCTTTGACAACCAGTTAAGTTTTCAAGGAAGCATGTTTTTAAAATAAGTGGTTAACTATTGCTTTATTTAACAGATACTTTAATTTTAACATTGATAGCTAATTACACCCAGTGCAGTTTCAAAAACAAATTATGGTCTTGTGCAGAGGATAATAGCTGCCTTATGGAATCAGGGCTTGAATTTCTGCAAGTCCAAATGAACTTGGGAAATTAACCTTTAGCTTTGTTTTCTTGTCTTTAAAATGAGAATTATGGTGGCACTTCACTCAAAAGAGTTTAGTGATTAATGAAGCATATATATATGAAGCATATAGTGTGTCACTTAACACATGAAAAGCACTAATTAAAAGTTATTTATTTTTAGTTTGCAGCATACTAATAACTAAGAAAATTTCAGAAACATACAATTAAATTACCTTCCAATATATAATTAGAAGATGAAAGAACAGAGGTTACTCTTACAGATGTTAGAATATTTGTCAGTGACCTCTGGGAGTTGGTAAAGTGTGTGTGTGTGTTTGAAGAGCATTTGTTTTATATCAGAAATAGTAAATGTGCTATTATCGAGGCATATTGAGTGGATTTTCTTCCTAAAGTCTAAGGTATATGTTTCTTAAAATCCTAAACCTAGGTTTAATGTAGTATTTAAAGTGTCTACCATTCACATTTACATTCATTGCAATGTATCAATGGTAATTAATATAAATAATTTGCTTCCATGTACATGATTCAAGCCAAGTTACAAAATTTTCAAGATCTGTCTTTCTGTGTTTTATTTGTAGTGATAGTTTATATTTGCTTTTACTTCATCCTGCTTAGGATTGATGAGAAGCAGCAGCTCTCTGCACACACACAAAAAAGAGGATTGCTCTAACAGAGATTGAACAATAGCAAATATTGGGAAAACTGTTATTAAATAAATTACTAACTGCTCTATCTGCTTTCCTTATCAACACTTCAATCAATTCTCAACACATCAATCAGAGTGGTCCTGTAAAAACTACAGTGAGGTCTTTCCACTAATATGAGCCACCCAAATTGCTGTATGTCTCGCTCCAAAGTCATTACAGTGGCATAAGGGCCCTAGTGTGGCTGTTGCCTGCTCCCTACTCTATTGCCTTTCTTCTTTCATCTGCAGCCACTATTTCCCAGAATCACTTGTTCCAGCTACACTGGTCTCTCTACTGTTCATTTCATTCACAAGACATACTGTCACTTCATGGCCTTTGCACGTGCTTTTTCCTCTACCTGAATTACTTATCAGTCACTCCTTCAGTCTCTCTCTAAGCTGTGTTTATCACTTCCTTAGAACATAAGCACTTTCTAGGATCTGGGGATTCAACAGTGAACAAAACATTTAAAAATCACTGTGCATGGAGCTTATATTCTAGTGGGGATCAGTAAACAAGATACTGTGTGTATGTATGTGTCATTTCATATATATAATATATATGCTCATATACATGCATACATATACACAATATCTGTACATACTATCTATGTATTTACATGCAATATACTATACTATATGTACTAAATCTACATATTTATATGTATATGCTAATTCTATAGTGAATGTATAGTACAAAGATGTTGATATATAGATAAAGATATAGATAGCATACATCCATATAGATAGAGACAATATGGTAGATCATTATGAATGCCAAGGAGAAAAAAATACAGAAGGGCTAATGATAGAGAAAAAAAGGAGATTGGATAGGCCTAGAGAAATGTTAGACAAAGGAATCAACTTCTACAGTTAAATATTACAACTTCAATGGCGATTTTTCTGATTATATTCTAACACTGCAACACACCAAGACCATTAATGCCTCTTTCCTAAATCATTTTTCTCTATATCAATTATCACTAACATACCATATATTTTAATTTTTTTTTCATTTTGTAACTGAAGTTACTAGAATATAACCTCTGTTCATTCCCACCCACAACCTAGAGGAGCACCAGCCTCATGGTAGACATTTGGTAAATATTTATCATATAGATGAATGACCAAATCAAAGACATTTTAAGATAATTGAGGAACAAAAATAGAAACAACAGACTACCTACACTAGCAGAGTTCAGAACAGTGAGTAAAGAGAGTTGATAGGAAACATTGACATAATATGTAGTGGGGTCATGGAGAGGCAATTCAGACTGTGAGAGGAATATCTGTCATCATCTATGCATGGATTACTCTGTTTATTCCCCACTGTGTTCAAAGATTTTTTTTCCTTCATGGTATATCAGGAAAACCTATGGTAAATAAACACAACAGCAATTTAAACTACTAACGGGCCACTTCCACTTGAGATGATCTTTGACACACTTGGAATAGGTGTAATTGACCTGAAACAATGGAGGTTGCTTCATGCATGAAGTGCAGTGTGGTATTTCACAAAGTCCTTCAGACACAAGTTGCAGAGGTGGTTGTTCTGGCCAGGAGACACAGATGACCATTCGCACTTGCAAGGAGACTGAAGCTTCAGTGTCACTGGACGTAGATGTATGTCAGGGAGCAAGATATAGATCATTCTCTACCCTTGTAAATATACACTTTTTATTAGATTGTTTTCTTTAAAAAAAGTCTTTATACAAACAGGGTATTTTTACACATGTAAATAAAACTTAAAACATTTTAGATTAACATTTGAAGTCATGATGTCATGGAAAGTTTAATTTTAAAATTTAAGTACATTACTTTAAAATTATTAAGTTATTCTAACAACTCATTGAAAAATACTTTATTTTCCTATGTACAAAGGAACTTAGACATTCTTGAACATATCCAAGTAATATCTGTGCACTAGTGTTCACGCACAGAAAAGATTAATTAATCATACACCTCAGAGAAGCTGAAAAATAGGACAAAATACATACATAACTCAGATATGCACTGAATCCACTGCTTACAAAAATAATATTCAAAGTTTTTCACATTATAGAAAATACGAATATTTGAAGTGAGGCAAACCACACTGTGCAGCATTGTTGTTGTCAAATTAATGTTACAACTATCTTCTATGATTTCCTCTGCACAACCCAGAGGAAGCCAGAAGCCACATTCTCCAGAATCTCATTCTCCATATGCCTTCACATTAGATCCCTTTAAAAACAAACATGAGATTGAAAAAAAAAAAAAGAGGAAGGGCAGGAAAATCTATTATTCTTCAGGGACAGCTGCAGGCAGACGAGTGGGCAAACGTAATATTTGAAATAACTCTCAGCCCAGTTTCTTGAGAATCTGCCACATTGGTGTGGGACACTGAGAAAAACTTCCTCGACTTTCACATCCCAAGTTTTTTTTTTCCCATAGTAATATAAGATTATAATTTCTTTATTAAGATCCTTCATAGTTAAATACAGAGAGGTTTTTGTCCCCCTGACTGAACCAACTAAAACAATATACAGTTTTCAATCTACATGTAATTTCAAGGAAAATCCTCTGGCACTAAATTCCATCTGTGTTTACCTGCTTTGATGCCGTGTACCAGTAATAAATTACATAGCATGAGAATATTTAATAAAATCCTTCTTTGTAAAGAAGTCATTCATTCTTGAACTCCAGTTACATATAATAAACTTAAATGTATTCAAAATTCTACAAAAAATAAAATTAGGAAAACTATAATTAAACTTGCCATCCTGCTATAATCAAACAAAAAACTGAATGAAATACATGAGAGAAGTGTTTTTAGGCACTGGCAAATAAAGAGTACATAAAGATAATTCTTGAGAGAAATAAAATTTAGTAGATTAGGCTCCAAATTTCTCTGGATTTGTGGCAGGATCACTTTCTGGACCATAGCACAAAGAAGTCAAACTCAAACAGAGCACAGTGGACTCACTGCGTTAAGGAGACAAATATTGGTACTCAGGATACTGAAGGTGCTGAAAATTGTGGAGAAGAGAGACCATACAAGTAGGGAGAAACACTAAGATTTCATTTCACTGCAGTTTGATTGGCAATCATTAAGAATACAAATAGCAATAAATGTTGGCAAGGATGTGAGTAAAAAGGAACTTATACATTGTTGGTAGAAATGCAGATTAGTACAGCCATCATAAAAGTTAGTATGGAAGTTTCTCAAAATACTAGGAATGGAACTGCCATATCATCTAGCTATACCATTCCTCAATATTTACCCTAAAGAACTAAAGTCAGCATACTACAAAGATATGTGCATATCCCATGTTTGCAGTAGCACAATTCACAATAGACAAGTATGGAGCCAGCCTAGATGTTCCTCAATGGATGAATGAATAAAGAAAATGTGATATGTATACACAATGAAGTTTTATTCAGTCTTAAAGAATAATTAAATTATGTCATTTGCAGGAAAATGGGTGGAACATGAGACCATTGTATTAAGCGACATAAATCAGACTCAGAAATTCAAGCGTCATATGTTTTCTCTCATATGTGGAAAATAGAGAATAAAAGGGGTAAAAAAGGATCTCATGAAAATAGGAGTAAGGCCAGTAGGAAAGAAGAAGAAGATCAGGGGGAAGGAAAAGGGAAGGCCAAGGAGAGGTACTGGGAAATGAAGTTAATCAAATTATGTTATGTATATGCACAAATAAGTCAAAATTAAACACATTTCTCTGTATAATTATTAGGCACCAATTACTTTTTAAAAATAGGTGAATAGAGAATAGCAGACGTATGTGAAGTGTTCCTCACAAGGTTTGTACCAAGGATTGAGCTTTGCAAGCTCTTTGTCAAGACTATATAAATGGCAACACTTGATAACAAAACTTTAGGGTTGGTAGCTAATGAGATATAACACAAGATAATTATGCAATGCAAAGTACTTAGAAACTTTGTAATGAGTCTCATGCACTCAGTAGAGACTTCCTAAAAGGCCATTCCTTAGAACTAAGAACCATAACCTTTGCACCGTGACTAAGGTTAAGACTTAGACACAATAAGTAAGAAGGAAAGAAGCCAAACCTAACAATTGAAAAGAGTCATCAGTAATTGAACTATTTTTAAGGAAAACAGAACAAAAACAAAACACAATTTAGAGGGCAATTAATTGAGATTAGCTATGATAAATTATTTGCACTGTCAATAATAAAACTTAAAATTTTCTTGACATATGAAGAAGGACAATAATGTGATCCATAATCAAAGAAATAGACTCTCTCCTGTCTCTGTCTCTGCAAGAAGATGGTGGCTGTTAGCATATCTAGCAGGGATACCTCTGGGACCTTGGTGATGGTCTTCCACGTCCTGGCTGTTGTACCTACATAAAAGGGTCCATGTCGCAAGTTGGAGGCAGGGTAGCATCCCAGCCTGTATGCCAAAATAGAAGCTGCTGCAACTAAAGTAAACATTAAAAAAAAAAAAAAAAAAACAAGATGCTACCACCCAGTGAAATTCTGTCTCTAAGTAAAATACAAAATAGGATTGGATAGGACTGGGGATATAGCTGAGTGGTTGAGTGCCCCTGAGTTCATTCCCCAGTTACTCCCCACCAAAAAAAAAAAAAAGAAGTCAAAAACCAAAAATAAACCAGATGCTCATATATGGCTGGTTATATTAATTAATTGTTGCCACAGACTGGCTGGGCACAAATCACGAGCCACTGAAGCAGGAACAAAATTTATTTCTGAACTCCACCAGCACACTCCACACATGCTCCCCAGAAACTCTCCTGAACGCCATGCGGCTCCTCCAGGATCACCCAACCGGAAATCCCTCCTCTGGCACTTCCCCAACCAATGCGAACTCTTCAGGAATCTCCACGAAAGCTCAACCGGACTCAATGGGAACTCCTCGAGAACTTAAAAGTCATTATCTTAATGGCTTGCTGGCGTCATCTCTCAACCACTACTTCTGGCAAAAATGCCATGAGTCATCCCGACTCGGCTGTGGCCCTCAACAAATTGTGCCCTGCTTATGAAATGGAAAATCATGCAACAATGGGAATTAATAAATTGTGAAAATATGCAACAACATGGATGAATTTAAAAACATCATGTTACATGAAGGAAGACAAGCAAAAAGAGTACTATTAGGGGCTGAGAACCTAGCTCAGTTGGTAGAGTGCTTGCCTTGGATACACAAGGCCCTGGGTTCAATCCCCAGCACTACCAAAAAAAAAAAGAAGTAGAAGAAGAATAGGATATTATTCATATATATTTCCCAACATCATGGTAGTTGGGGTAGTTGAGAGAGGCTTCAGAGGTGCTGGAAATGTTGTTTCTTGAACTTGATATTTGTTGCATGAGTTCTTTTTGTGCACTTATTATCTCTGTATTTTTATGTATTCATTACATTTGAATAAAAATTACAACAACGTGAATATAATAGAAATAAAATGATACAAAAATTTAAAAAATAGGCCATCTGAAGAAACAAATGACAGATATAATAGTTAGCAGAGAAGAACTATAAATGAGTTTGTGAAAAACATGCCAAAGGATTTAAGATAAAGATGAATGCAATCATCTTTATCTTATAATAATGCAATCTTGAATAGAAGAAAAATAGAAATTATAAAACAAGAAAGCACCTTAACTGAAGTAAAGTACTCACTTCCTTGGCTTAAGAATACATTGGAGTTACAGAAGGAAGGGCTAAAAACTTGAAGATTACTAGAAGCTTTCCAATCTGAAAGGCAGAGATAAACTAACTAAAAAAAGAATGGACAGAGAGTGAGAAATATCAAGTGGTCTAATATATGTAAAACTAGATTTCCAGGAAAGGAGAATTTACCATGATAAAAAAATTTTTTTTGAAGAAATAATGGTTGAAATAAAGTTTTCACAAATTTAATGAAAATCATCTTCTTATACATTAGAATAAAGTTTCAGAATAGCTAAGTCATTTTTGAAAATTTAATTCAAAAAATGTGAATTTACCCTGCAAGCTAATAAAAATATGCTGAAGATCACAATAATAAATAAAGCACAGCACTTATACTAAACAAAAAAAAAGCTTAATTAAATAATAGCTTAGGTAGTCATCAACTATTTAAGAACACTAAAAGTATAACTTTCAATCAATAACAATAATATCTTAAACTTGCACTAGACATCAGCAGCTATGTCATGTTTTAAATTAAAGTTTACAAATCAGTTGCAACATCAAAAATTATCCACACATTGGTGGTAATACTATCCATGGTGTTAACTGTCTTGACTTTGAACTGTCATGTACCAAAATTTATACCACAAATTAGAGGCAATAGTCCATACAAGAAGAGCCTTTTGTTATTTAATAGAGCCCTTCAATTTCAAAAAACGAAGAACTTAACAATGTCAAACAGCTGAATAAGCATTTGAGATATATATCTTAGGGAATCTGAGTACTTCCTAGCAGTTTCCTATTTGTCTCTGAGGAGTAACTATTACAAATGAACTCCTTGATTATTCTAAGTGGCAACTGTTTTCCTCTAAAAGTATTATATTTCTTATTAGAGCCTTTTCCATTTTAACCAAGTTTATTCTTTTTATTCTTTGTCTTGAAAACTCTATCGTAGGACATCAGAAAGTTTTAAAGCTATTTAGAGGATCAGACTTACACAAAGCAATAGAAGATGAAGTAATGACAGAGCTCTGTTAAATGCTAAATTGACTATTCTCTCTCGTTGTCTAAATAATTTTTTAAATTATTGATGGAGAAATAGCCCCAATGGGCTTGGAGCTAATCCCTCTATCACCACAGTGATCTTTAAATCTGTTTTCAGTTTTATTCTCTCTTAGTTGGGCACTTCATGAATATATTTTCATACATGATGATGTATGAAAAATGTCAGCTTTCTTTCTCTTCTGCATAATAGATTTCTCTTCTTTTATTCTTGTCCTCACTTCCCCCTTTGGAACTTAAGTTTCTATAGTAGTATCATATTACTGTATTCACATTTCTAGCCCCTTCCTCAACTTCCAAGATTATTTTAATACAATCATATGCTGCGCTACAAAATGAAAAACTCATGAATTCAATCTTTCTGTAATTAAATACTAATTTAGGATGCCACGGGTTTAACTTTTAAAGAATTCTTTACTTATAGAAAAAACTCTGATCAGTTAATAATATTAGTATTTCTTCAAAAAGTATAAATATTTAACTACCCAGCCTTTTGCTAATCAGTCCTCCATGGAATCAAGAAAAGATACAGGCTGAGGAGTGATCCCTACAGGATGTTTCCAAGAGAATAGATGCAATACAGAGAGCGGTGCTGTCCTAACTAATCTGCTACAAAGCCACAGAGGTCTGCGTGACAAGATCAAGTGTTTGCTCCAGTTAGATTGGCAGCCATTATGAAGTCAAACAACAACAAGTGCTGGCGAGGATGTGGGGAAAAGGGTACACTTGTACATTGCTGGTGGGACTGCAAACTGGTGCAGCCAATTTGGAAAGCAGTATGGAGATTTCTTGGAAAGCTGGGAATGGAGCCACCATTTGACCCAGCTATTCCCCTTCTCGGTCTATTCTCTAAAGACCTAAAAAGAGCATGCTACAGGGACACTGCTACATCGATGTTCATAGCAGCACAATTCACAATAGCAAGACTGTGGAACCAACCTAGATGCCCTTCAATAGATGAATGGATAAAAAAAAATGTGGCATTTATACACAATGGAGTATTACTCTGCATTAAAAAATGACAAAATCATAGAATTTACAGGGAAATGGATGGCATTAGAGCAGATTATGCTAAGTGAAGCTAGCCAATCCCTAAAAAACAAATGCCAAATGTCTTCTTTGATATAAGGAGAGTAACTAAGAACAGAGTAGGGTCGAAGAGCATGAGAAGAAGATTAACATTAAATAGGGATGAGAGATGGGAGGGAAAGGGAGAGAGAAGGGAAATTGCATGGAAATGGAAGGAGACCCTCAGAGTTATACAAAAGTAGATACAAGAGGAAGTGAGGGGAAAGGGAAAAATAATACAAGAGGGACAAATGAATGTCAGTAGAGGGGGCAGAGAGAGAAGAGGCGAGGGGAGGGGAGGGGAGGGGGGATAGTAGAGGATAGGAAAGGCAGCAGAACACAACAGACACTAGTATGGCAATATGTAAATCAATGGATGTGTAACTGATGTGATTCTGCAATCTGTATTTGGGGTAAAAATGGGAGCTCATAACCCACTTGAATCAAAGTGTGAAATATGATATATCAAGAATTATGTAATGTTTTGAACAGCCAACAATAAAAAAAAAAAAGATCAAGTGTTTGAAAATATGTAGGTGTGTGTGTGTGTGTGTGTGTGTACGCACAAGCGTTGGGGTTGGGGAATGGTGTAAAATGACAAAGGTACTAATTGGAATTTTGGCCAAAAGACTGAGCTTTCACTAACAGATCATTTATTCTTATAAGAATCAAGTTAAAAAGAAAAACTGACCCAGAAGGCAAGAAGAGTTAGTGAGTCAGAGCTTGGGTATAGATCAGAAGCAAAATACAACTCTGTTTTATTTCTTGCCTCTTTTCCACAGAAACACTTTTAGAATACAATACTATTTTATTGAAAGACAGTGTTGGTACATCATGACAATAAGGAATGCTGGATAAAAAGATTTATTTTGCTGATACATAATAAAAAACTTTTTTCTGAATTTTTATGCCTATGGTATCGTCAAAAGAATTTTTGATAATTCATTTCTGAAACATTAAATATCAATGTGAACTACAGTTAACAGTTCAAAAAAAGGTAATAATATGACTTTGCTTCACATATCAGACGAATTATAACACATTTTGTGTATATTTCAAGCTATTGATATGGCTATTAATTAGAACAAAGAGACACTCAAATGAGTCTTGGATTTTACGATCATCTCTTATGTCTCCAAAATCATATAAAGAACTTTTTAAAAATTTTATAAATTTTACTTTTCTATTAAAATAAATGAACATATGTTGTGACTAAAAATTAAATTACACTAATTTATGTGAAACTGACCCTTTTAAATGTGCAGGACTTATAGATGGGAAAGAATATCTGAGGTTTTCAGAAAACATGATGGATGGACTGATGCATTTACTTCTGCTCTGTCTCAAAACTTTGTTGATAATAAGAAATAAAAATCTTATAAGTCTGCATGCATAAAGAGTCTACAAAACAATAGTAAAAGAGGGATAACAACAAAACTTGAAAGCAATAATATGGATACAGTAGGGGTGACTGACCTAACTAGCTGAAGAAAGCTAGACCCTAAAAACTATTGAAATCAGATTTCTAGCTACTACTAAACACTAAAGAATTGTTTTATAATTTTTACAGATAGGAATGTGGATGCCCCCAAAATCCTAATCCATCTGAGGCAGCCAAGAAGTTTCTACTTTTCACCATCATTATAGAAGAAAAGAGGCTACTCTCTAGGGCACTTCACATAGATAGATTCAACTCTGAGACAAAAAGCACAGCTGAAGGAGATGGGGTCAGGTGGGATGCTAAACTCAAAAAGTGAGATTAAGTGGAAATTGACCTCCAGAACAGTGAAAAGTATAGCCTACCTTAAAAATTGATTCCAAGAAAGCTAGGAGACTCATTTAAAACAGCACTGGCAGGAAATATAAAGAATTTTTTTCCAGGAAAACAGGATAGCCCCAAGAAAAGGTCTACAGATACTGAAATTTTAGAATACTCCCATCAAGATGGCTGGAGCCCTAACTGCTAACACCACAACCAACTCCGTGAGATGCAGATTACCTGCAAAAACAGAATTCCCAAACAGCATTTAAGTGCCTCAGACTCAAATGTAAACAACAACAACAAAAAAAAAATGATTGACTCATTTGAAAAGAGGCTTTACTATTACAGAAAGAAACTAAAATAATATAAAATACAGGAACTAGAGGAAACATAAACTGTCCAGGGAATAATAGAAAACTAGGAACTATATTTAAAACAAGATACATTATATCTAAGAGAAAAGCATCAAATGCTATTTCATTTTTGTTGTTTTAAATGTGAGTGTTCAAAATGCAAAAAAAAAAAAAAAAAGAAGAACAACAACACACCATTCTTGGAAAATAGTCATAGCATTACTAAAAACTCAGCAACAGTTATGAAATTTTAAAGTTCAGTAAATTTCCAGATAGTAGAAACCACAAAAGGATAAAGAAGTGGGTAATTGAAAAGATGAAATTGAAAAAAAAAATTAGAGGACCCCTTGAAGAAGTTCTTATCCTAAGTTAGATGTTCCAAAAACAGAGAAGAAAAATGGAGAAAGACGGAGGAGAGAAGATAAGATGATAAAATTATTTCCCAGAACTGAATACATAAACTCACAGATTAAAGCTGCAAGATCCAGTCAGTGACCAGAATAATAAATAGGAGAAATGGTGGGAAAAAGGAACAAGAATTCAAATGTCATCAAACTGTCATAATATACTAAAGCCAGAAGATACTGGAGCAAAACCTCTAAGATTCTGCTATTTATAAATAATATCTAAGATATGAAATCAGTCTCAGTGCCCGTCAACAGCTAAATGGACAAAGAAAAAGTGGTGTATATATGCAAAATGGAGTATTATTCATTCACAAAGAAGAATGAAATACTGTCATTTGTAGCAAAATGGATGGAACTGGAAGATATGATGTTAAGTGAAACAAGCCAGACACAGAAAAACAAGTAAGTTGTCTTCCACATATGAAGCCAAAACATGTTGAAATTAAAGTAGAATAATGATTTCTAGGTACATGGAAGGTGTAGAGGCTTGGATTTAATCAGTAAATATAATATGCAAGTATGGAAACATTACATTGAACCCTATTAATATGTACAATTAATGTTAATAGAAATAAAATTTCTTCTATAAGCAAAGATAAAGATTGAATAAAGACATTTTCAAATTACAAGATATCAAAAGTAAGACTCCCATACAAAATCAGTGAATAAATTTTAAAAAAAGTAAGAGCCAGTTCTATGCTATGAGGACTCCATTGCAGAAGAAAGGGAGAAACCAACAGTGGTTATCTAGGGAACTCCCAGAACCACACCATGGAGCAAGCTTAAGGGAAAACAGGTAAAATGGTGCAAGAGTGGGAAGATTTTTTCATAAAATGAAATTGATAACTTTCCCTGATTTTTAGCATATTAAGGCAATATTTGTAGCTTAGTAAAAATGTTCTAGAATTAATGATGGGTACATGAACAATTTAAATTTTTTTAAAATGTCAAAGAAAAATTACATAGGATGAGAAAGCTGCAAAACTTAGGATTCAGCTGTAAATGTTTATAATCACAACAATGTGTTTACAAAATACTGACTCAACCCAATATACTACATTACTCTTTGAAGATATAGCAAGGGAAATACTCAGAAAAAAAAGATTAAGGAGAAGAGCCCTTCTCTCCTTTTTCTTAGAGGGAAAAGAGTAGAGATATTTGCAATTCAATGTTATAAATGTCAGCTCTAATTTTAATTTTGGACTGAGGCTCCAAAATTATATGCATATATTCCAAAATGTGGCAGAAAATGTTTTCAATACTCAGTTGAACATTTAACTGCAGCTTGCAAATACAATTGAAGAGAAAATGAGTTGGAAAAAAAAGGCAAGGATTTCTGAAAAGATTCAATGAGATGTTGTGAGTCCCATCCCCTGCACCATGAGAGAGAATTAATGTTGTCTCTTACCTTGGTATACAGGAAAAAACTTCAAACTCTCAGAGTTTGTCAGGACACTTGACACAGGACAGGATGTTAACCATTCTGAGAGACAGACATGCTTGACCCCAACAGTTAGATCAGTTTCTGATTTCATTCCTATTTCTAGATCTGACATATAAGGATTAACATGGAAGCCCAAAGAATGGAGAATAGAGATCAAAGAATCTAACCGAGTCCCCCTCAGGGCAAAACTATACACTGACAGCATTCAGCAAACTAGTCAGATGAATGAAAGTGTGCATGCCTTCATTTTAAATTTTATTTATTTTTTTCAAAGAACCAACTTTTGTTTTGTTTTGTCATTTTTCTCAATCGTTTCTTTTTTTTTAATTTCATTGATTCCAGCTTTTATTTTAATTATTTCCTGTCTTTAACTAATTTGGGTATTGATTTGTTCTTCTTTATCTATGGTTTTGAGATGCAATGTTAGGTCATTTATTTGTTGATTTTTTTTTCTTTTAAAGAATGGACTCCATGCAATGAACTTTCCTCTTAGTACTGTCTTCATAGTGTCCCAGAGATGTTGCTATGTTGTATCTGTGTTCTCATTTACCTCTAAGAATTTTTTAATCTTGTCTTTGAGGTCTTTTGCAACCCATTATTCATTCAATAGCATATTAGTTAGTCTCTAGGTATTGGAGTAGCTCCTATTTTTATTTTATTATTGATTTCTAATTTCATTTTATTATGACCTGATAGAATTCAGATAGTACCTCAATTATTTTTTTTGTGTGTGTTTTTTAGGAGTTACTTTCTGGCATAATATATGGTCTATTTTAGAGAAGTGTCCATGTGCTGCTGAGGACAAAGTATATTTATTCACTGATGGATGAAATATTCTTTATATGTCTGTTAAGTCTAAGTTATTGATTGTATTATTGAGTTCTATAGTTTCTTTGTTTAGCTTTTGTTTGGAAAATCTATCCAGTGGTGAAAGAGGTATGTTTGTGTGGTCAACTTTATTTTCAAGATTATATATTTTGTCTTCATTGTCTGAGGTTCTGTCTTCCAAGTGACCTAATCAGTTAGTGATGATTTCTATTGAGTTTTTAATTTTGTTTATTGTTTCCTTCATTTCAAGAATTTCTATTTGCTTATTTGTTTGTTTGTTTTCAGGATCTCTCTTTCTTGAAGTAATCTTTTGCTTCCTGTATTTGCATATGTACCTCTTTATCAAAATGACATTTTGCTGCTGTACTTGCTCTCTTATATCAATCTTTAATTCACAGAACATTTTAATTATGTACATCCTGAACTCCATCTCTGTTGTTTCTTCTGCTGTTCTGGCAATTGATTCTAATAATGCAGTATCTTGATTTGTTTGGGGCACTCTCTTGCCTTATTTTTTCATGTTGTTCATGTATCTTCCTTTCTAGCACTGTGGATCCAAGGTGTTAGAGTTTTTACCCTATAAGCTTATAGTGTCCCTGCAGAGTTCTAATATTTCTCCTTTAAGGGAGAGAACAATATGAACAGATCCCAATACAAACAAAATATAGCCTTAAACCAAATATCGTCTATTAAGATGTTTATGGTTTTGTCACAATATACAGAAATGGTGAGATCAATTATTATCTACAGTATAAACCGTAGGTTTGCAAAAGTTTCTGATGATGGACAAAGAGAGAACCAGGGGTGGGGTGTAGGATGAGATGTTAACACGGTAGGAGGTGAGAATATAGAGTTGTTAGATCTTAGGAATAGTGAAAGAGTAATCAAATAATGTTGGCTAGCAGCAGGAGAAAAGAGAGAATGTGAGACAAGTAAGTGGGAAGACAATAGAGTATAAAAAAGAAACTAACATTAAAAAGTAAAAATAGGAGACAAAAGAATATACAACACAACACAGCTGTAATATGCTAATCAGACATCCAAGTCCTTGGTAACCTAATCCATAAAAAGTACTTGATTTCACAGATGTTGGGGATGTGAGGGTGGGAAGAGAAAGAAAAAAAGAGAGAAAAGAAAAGAAAATCTCAAAGGAAAATACAAGGGTTGTTTTTGTGGAGTTCAGTATCTTTCCTGCTTCCCTTCTCAACCAATAGGTGGAGTTGCCTGTTGTTTGCTGGTATCTCCACCCCAGGATGGTAAATGTTATCACAGTGGAAGGGTTGATCTTGGGGGAAGAGCTCCTGGAAGTGGGGTATAGCACTTACGGATCCCTGATGGGAGACTGCACCCCAATGATCTCCTTTGGGGCCTGCGTGTGATATGGGCACATGGTATTATCTCCTTATGTCACCTAGAGACCTCACAATTCCTGGTCTCTAGTTTCTAAACTGTATCTCACACACCCCCTCCCTTTCTACTCCCCAATCCAGAACCTCTCTCTCCAGAGGTCTTGTGGGTGGGATGCCCTCTGGGGGCTGCACACCTGTCCTGTAGAGGTGTTTTATATCAGGCCCATCAGGTCCAGGCTTTGCAAGCTACAGACTGGGCACGTAGCTGCAAGCACTATGCTGGGTTAGTGGCTGCAGGGGAGAGAGGGAAATTGGGAGACTATGTGTACCTTGATATTGCTTCGAGGCCTCAGCTGGTGTCCCAAGCTGGGATTTGCCCCAACTAAAGATGGCAATAAAGATGTCCCAAGATGGAGGCAGCTGCTTTCAGTGATGGGTATTGGGTGGGGTGGTGATGTTGGGCAGCATGTTCAGAGATGCAGCTCTATGGTGTGCAGTCTCCAGGCCCTCTCTGGTGTCCCCAGGTGCAGGCAACTATGGCAGTGGTTGCAGTGTCCCAAGACATAGGCAATCAGAGGAGCCCCATACTGGTAAATCGGGGTCCAAACATGGGAGCGGAGGCTGGGAGTCATGTGCTAGTGCTGATGCTAAGGGGCCTGCATGGACATGGAGGCCAGGATTCCTGCACAGGAGTAGTTGTTGGGGGTCCTCTAATAACTCTCAGAGAAACAGTATTCCCAGGGTTTGTGAATCCCAGGTCACAGAGCAGCAAGGAATACAGTCTCCCTCTTGCCCACCAACTTGGATCCTCCCCTGTCTTCTTTATAAAGCGTGCATTAAATGAAATTTAATGTTTCACTATTGTTCAGTCTAGGCCTATCAATTATCAGATGTTGTTTTACAAACCTGAAACTGACCTCATGGTGATTATCCTAAACTTTCTACTTCCACCAAATAAATGTAAGGAGGTGATAGGAGACATTTTAATTCCTACTCTAATATTATGCCAGGAAATGTAGCTATTCAATGAAACTATCAGGTACAAAATTTGGAAAACCAAGAAATAGAAGTATGAGTATATTCTTTAGGTATTCAGAGGAACACACAGTAGGAGTCATCAGCAAAAATGGAAATAATGGCCTCTGAGAATAGGGACCAGGGACTGGGAAAAATGCAGATAGAGAATGCTACTTTTGTTATTTAATTTTCTAAACATTGTTATAACAGAATATATGATACTATATTGTCAGGAGCAGCAACTGAATTACGGGTCTTGAACTGTCCTGTGACAGAGACAATACCTCTCTTGGGAACTCTCATTGTGAAGGTGTCGATTTGAGAGTGTCCGGTTGCTATGGTGGCACCTAGTTCAACAGGGGGTTCTTGCCAGCCATGGAACTATTCAGTTCTTGACCTTGAGGTTCAGATGCCAGCTGCTTGCGGGTAGAAAGTTATGGGTGCAAGGTGAAAATCATAATCAGCCTGCTCATACTGAAGGCCTTGTTTCTGCTTAATTTGAAGAAATTTTCTCACAATAAATCCTTTTGATGTTTATACCTATGTAATAAACATAGTGAGCTTGTTGTGTGTCACTACTTCCCTACCAGGGTTGTAGCCAATCACCAAGACCCAGCTTTTACTCTATTTTTGTTGTCTGTTTTTCTTTTCACCATCCCTCACCAACAAGCCCAGGAACTTAAATTAAGGGCCATGCAAGTCATGGCACTACACAATTATATAAAGCTCTGTGCATGTATTAACTTGTTAAAGTTAAAGGAAACTTAGAAACTAAATTTAAAGGAAAGAAAAGGGTTTGGAAGTCAAAGGAACCAGATGAAGCTCTATGGCTCCATCTGTACCTACATGAAATACCAGAGTATTATGTAGGATCTGTACTAATGGTTTGCTGGAGAGCAGACTTGAATCCCAGTAAGGGTATCAAAAAGCCAAGGTTCTTTAGGCCAATCACAACCTTTGTAGAATTCAGATTCAACATTTGCAAAAAGCATGGTTATTGGATATGATCAAGCACACTATATGCTTATATGGAAATATGATAATGAATCTCATGATCATAATCAATTAATATATTTTATTAAAAATAGATATTTTAAAAGATAGAGTTAGACTAACCAATGTCTTAAGTTTTTCCCCTTTTAACCTGAAACATTATATGATTAATCTGCAGTGTTTGGTGTTTCTAAGTGGACTACCATTACCTTCTCTGCCAGGCTCCCCAAAAGGAAGATGACTCCCCAGTTTACAGGAACTAAAGTGTAGGTGGAAGAATCTCAATCAGGGCAGATGTCAAAACAATCCATGAAATGACCTCACAAGACAACAAGTCTAAATACCTAAAACATAGTAGGCAAATAAATATTTGTGGACTAAATAAATAAACCAATTTCAAAGCTGTGAGACAATGCGCCTGCATGGTATCCAATCTTCTTTCTTTGAAATATTGATAAACAATGCAAGAAAATATAAGATCTTTTTGTGCTGAAGCTTTGCAAGTAAACAGCCTAGAAAAGGTAATATATGCAAGCCTACATCCCATTCATTGTAGCCTTCTAACATAATGTCAATAACTTAATTTGATTGCAAAACATTTTTCTTTCCTTGACATAATTCAGTCCTTGTGCAATATTCTTACAAAACAATGCTCAATTTTCACTGAGGTTTTTGTCTTTAAGTTTCTCTTCCTTTGCATTCAGCTCCTCTGTGCCATTGACAGATTTTGCAAGCAGTTCTGCTGATGATCAAAAGTCGGGCATATCAGCTATTCGCTCTAAATTCTGCTTCATATTATTTTTTAAGGAATAGAGAACATAATTTTATTATGTTCTTTCAGATGAGAATCAAATGAAAGTTATCTGTATATCTTTGATATTCTGTGAAAGAATCTCATTCCTGAGTGAGTACAATTCCAAATATCAAAAATTCGTCTCCTGGATAGTTAGCATTAATGTTTGAATGTAATTTAAGCAAGATTGACCAAATACAAATGAATCGAGGCTGAACCTAGGTGTACTATCATCCCTGGAGTTTTATGTAGTTATTATCAAATCCTAAAGGGGAAAATCATGATTTGGAGATGGGCTGCACTAATTCTCAGATCATTTCACAAGGCATTGTCCTTCAATATTAATTAAAAACTTAAATCATTTTCTTTGGGAAGAACGTTTTCAAATGTTACATATCTACATTGATTGAATTTACTCCAAGAAAGCTGAACATAAAGAATTTTTCCAACCAAATTGTTTAACCATTAAAATGTATAGAAACTCTTCCTTTCTTCCATCTTTGGGTAATTTAGTTGAAAAGCCTCTAGGGAGCTTTCATGGGTTTTTTGTTTTGTTTGTTTGTATTGTTTTGTTTTTTTTTTGGGGGGGGGGGGNGGGGGGGGGGGGGGGGGGGGGGGGGGGGGGGGGGGGGGGGGGGGGGGGGAGAGGTTGCCCTTGGCTTTTCCAACATTTCTTGGAGGTACCTGAGAAAGCAAGTTTAGTCACCCTTGCAAAAGACAGCCTCTCACCCAAGCAGGTTGTCTTAGACTTTTTTTATATACGATAACAGAATGCCTGAGACTGGACAATTTATAAATAAAAGAAGTTTATTTAGTTAATAATTTTTGTGGAAAGCAGAAGGGAAACTAAGTACATGCAAATGAGACTGGGGTGTCCTTGCTTTATAATAGCCTACTCTTACAGCAACTAATACAGTCTTGGGGGAATGAGACCCCCATGCTTAGGTGAAAGGTATTAATCCCTCTTAATCACCGAATTTTCTCTTTTAAGCATCCACTACCTTATAACAACACCATGACACTGGAACTTCAATTTCAACAGGAGTATTGGTTGGAGAAAACTCACATCCAAACCACACTATAGGGTTTGGGGCAGCAACTTGGAGGGATTGCTGAATGATTAATTACCAAAGTAATCAATTACCAGAGTGTTGAGAAAACAAACAGAAAGAAAAATCAGCTATCTCATTATCAGCAAAGGTGCTACAAATACAGGTCAGAGAAAGTTGGAGTCACTTCTATATGTTTTGGATAAGAATTAGAGATGGAGAGGTGAACTTATGGCATTGGTATGAACTTAAGGCAAGACAGAGGGACATAGTCGTAAATGTCATTACATACTAGTGTGGATATACATATACTTACACCACATATACATTATTCTTTCCTAGCTTAATCAATTACCCACTGAGTAGGACTAGATTTGGTGAACTCAAGCGACAATAAGCACACCTAGGTTATCTTGGTTCCTAAATACCATTCTCCACTAACAGGAAACAGAATTCATCAGAAGAAAAATGGCTGATTTGGGCAGTTGGCCAGGAAAATGCAAATGAGCCTAGAACACATTGATATGCTGACAAATAATAATGCTCATAGGATGGGGAAGGGGAATAACACAGAAACTATCTTAAAGTGGCTCTCCTGGCCAAATTTGCAACAATTTGAGCAGCAAAATAAAGAATGATATAGTTAGTTTGCATTTTATGTAAATAAGGAATAATGGAGTTATAAAACTGCTGTTTGGCAAAAAACATAATAATGACCATTTTAAGCAAAATTTTTCAATGAGTTCTACAACCAGTGAGTGAAAGTTTGATGAGGAAAGTGAAATTTGCATACTTTCAAAGTGTCTTCTGGCCAAATACAAAGTAATTATTCATAACAAAGGGAAAATAGCAACTTACCTTGAAGGCTTCATTTTAATCAAGTGATCCAAGCTAAAAATCACCAGTAATGAGAATGAGATATGAATATTATAATAACCTATGGAATAGAGTAAATTAAGAACACGACATTGCTCGGGTGTAGTTCTGCCAGATGCATGGGTATAGATAGGTAGGAAGGCAGACAGGTAGGAACACAGGTAGGTAGAGAATATAATAAAAGAAGTGTGGTTAAACTTCATCACCTGGATTACAGGTATTCATCATCCAGAGAATCCTGCAAGTTTTTTTTTTTGTAAATTTGAAGTTATTTTAAAATAAAAAATAAAAGGCTTATCTAAAAATGAAAAACATAGGTTTTCATAAAGGAAAACTAGCTAAGGACAATTGCTTAGTAATATCATGCTGGTGAGAACAATACAGCTTTGGTCATCATTTTCATGGTGTTTTTAGAGAAAGCAGATAAGTTTACAGGAACATTGGTACCAATGGAATTTTGAATGAACTTAGGATCAAAAAACATTAGTAAAATGCTGTCATCAGGCCTGCAGGGGCAGACATCCATGACTGTTCATTAATTCTTTTACTCATGGTATTAATATACCCTGACTTGATGTTTATTAAAAATGTGATTGCTTTGTACACTATTTTATTTTTAGGTCCTTCTCAGAAATTGGGAGTTCAAGTACCTAGGTATATATACATAGACATCTATGTCATCTATTTTAAAGGCACAACTGAACAAACTCTTCATCCATTCCATCCTTTTCTAAATACTTTGTCAATAGAAGGACTACTTTGCTGTACAAGACTTTCCTGTTACATGTTTTAAAATAGCAATAAATATAAAAATAAATCTATATGATCATGCGTATATAAATATTTATTCATATAGACGTAATACAATGGAAATACAATATAAGATATTATTCTGAGATAGACTTTCAATATATAGATTTACATACAAAAATATTACAGCATTGATCATAAGAGGTCAAGATTAAAAAAAAATCATCCAAAGGTCAAATATATATATATATATATATATATATATATATATACCTAGAAAAATTATTATTGCTCATCTATATAATAAAATTCTGTGCAGCTTTTAAAATCATGTCTAAGAAATGAATTAATGATATTTTAAAGACATTCTATACATTAATATTTCAGGGGGAAAGGCAAATTAAATTATATAAACATAGAGAGTTCCATGAATACCCGAACAAATATATACATCCCTAAAATTCATTTTCTTTGAGTGATGAAATTATAAGAAATTCTCATTTTCACATTTGTAAGTGTCATGTTTTCTGTTGTGAATTTGTCTTGGTTTCAGGGGAGCATGCTAATTTTATTTTGTGGATGAAATGTATGTATCTGAGTGTGTTTCCTTTAACCCAGGTACCATCTCGTTCCTTAGAAGTTTTTTACAAGCTGAAGGGAAATTGAGGTTATATTTACTCTCAGAAGTAAAATTGAGTCATTTTAGTTTCTATATTTGTATCAGGTCAGCTTTAATGCCAGCAGAGATTAATAGGTGATTCTTTATCTATGGTTTTCCAGGACTGCTTCATTTTAGGAGCCAAGAGCTGTGTGAAGCATCCTTCCATTTTATGACTTTGCTCCAACAGATACCTCCAAGTTAAAAAAATAAAATGAAAAATTTTGATTATGCCTTTCTGACAATTAACTTCTCTTATCAATTTATATCTGAACTTAGATTTTTTAAATGTTTTGATTAAAATGACTCCAGTCCATGAATCTCTCATTTAAATATACCTAAATTAATGAGGAGCACAGTGTCTCTAAGATTTTAAATTATTATATCAGCATTCAAAAATCAATCCTAATAATGGAATATCACATCTAAAAATTGTAAATATAATTATTTGATGATTTATGATAATTCAGTATAATAAAATCTGGACAACATTAAGACACAAATGAAATTGCACTGCTTCCATAATATAAAATATGATCATGTTGTCATGAATTTTTCATGTATCTGATAAGAACTTCTGAATGGCTACTCTGTGTCAGTATTATAGTTCTCTGCTGGAGAGGCTCAGTGAAATATTTAGGAAAACAATTCTTTTTCTTTTTTTTTTTTGCTGGTTAAATTTAGGGTTAAAGCCAAAATGGCAAAATGATTGCTTCTAAATCAAACTGAAATAACTCTTTCTTTCAAAGGAACAATAAACATTAAATAGCACAATAGTATAATCACATTCAGCTTCTCATATGCAATCTAGTCATTGTTCAGGAATGATCTCCTTTCCTCCAGAGTCACAAGGACCTGCAGATTATCATAAAGTTAATCTTGTCGGGGAACTGAGAAAATGAAAAGAAAAATTATTATTTGTACTTACTATACTGTTAGAGGTTTTATATACTTACTCCAAATGTAATCACATTTCCACAGACCTCCTAAATCCCAGACTCAAGTCTTGCTCTACAATCCAGACAAAGTTAATGAGTTGTGTCTTGGACCAATGAAGAGAAAAGGAAAGGAAGGAAGAAGAGTGAGTGTGTCACCATGATGGACCTATTACTATTAGCAGGAGCCTGAATTAACTGTAAGGTGACCTTGGCAACATATTCATTTCCTTCATACAACATAATACAATGATTACACTTCCAGATCATTACCATAATGCTGCTTTGTCATTATACAGAGAAACTGAAGTATTTTCGACCATCAATAGAAAATGGGGTTAAGGTGGGAGGGAAAAGACTCTACTCAGAAATTTTTAAGAGAAGTTATTTCCCCTCAGGAAAGCAAATGTTTGTGAAATTCTGTTAATAATGCAAGAGTTTCATAGCCCCATCTAGTGGTCAGGAAACCGTTTACTGCATGAATCACCTAGTTCTTGTAAGACATACATGATTTCTGTAATCATAGAATATTACTGCAATCCTAGCTAGTAGGATACAAGATAAACATATTATGTAAAGGATACATTGACTATTAAGCCATTTCCTGTGAATTTAGTAATCCTTAAAATAATGAGCATTTATCTCCAGAACTAAACTAGATGAGCAGTTACTTTGTTGACTTTATTTTAAAGCTTTTTATTTTTGGTACTGGGGACTTAATCCAGGGACCCTTTCTACTGAGCTACATCCCCAGTTTTTGGTTTTTTTTTTAATTTTTCATTTTGAGACAAGGTCTCACTAAGTTGTTTAGGGCCTTGCTAAGTTAAGGCTAGCCTTGAACTTGAGGTATTCCTATCTCAGCCTCCAGAGTCCCTGGGATTACTGATGTGCACCATCATGCCCAGCATGATTAACTTCTTATTTAACAATTATTTCTAGTAATAATGTAAATCTCAAATGTGACTTGATAAAAATTATGATAACAGATTCACATAAGCCATGCTTGATATTTCAGGTGGCAGTTTCATTCCAGTCTTAGAAGTAAAATAAAATTTCTTTGTGTACAACCAGAAATATGAGAAATTGTGCTCTATATGTATAATATGAATTGTAATGCATGCTCTTGTCATCTATAACAAATCAAGACTTTTTGAAAAATAATGTTTTTAAAGAATTTGCCATCTTGGTCAATTTGGAATATTTATGGTTATAATCCTGGTAAAATTTTGAGGCACAAATATAATAGACTATACATATTTTTGAGCTTAATTAATATACCCTCATTCTCACTGCAGTCCAAATATTTAATGATTTCAACTTTCAAATTACTAATAGATCAAGGCTCAGCTATGAAAAAAACTTCACAACCTGTCCATAGAAAATATTTTTTAAATATGCACATTGTATTACTGAAATAAAAAAGTACCAGTGAGAATACAAAGTTCCTGCAAGTTTTTACTTAGGCAGAATTTTAACTGAAGCATCTAGAGACTGGATCGTAACTCAGCCAAGAAGAACCACATGCCCTTCAGGAGGTTATTAGGTTCAGTGTCACTAACACAGCATCATGTAGTATAGAGAGTAGAAGTGCTATACAACATACTAACCAGCTGTGAGGCTTTGACTGCTCAGAGATGCTACATCTGGCCTCTTAAGCAGTTTCACAGGCATCATCAATAAACCATAATCAGCATGTAATGGTCCGACAAGATCACCAACAAGAACAGCCTGGAAGTCAGCCAGTCCATCAGGACTGACAGAAGTTCACTGCAATTTAGTCCTCCTGAGCTGGACACATTTAGAAAATGGATAACAAGAAGTACAAAGAGCAACTGCTGGGCAGGTGAAAGTGGAGCTGGAACAACAGGAAATGAAGGAAATATGCCCTAATGATGAGTCAAATTCCTTCAACAAGGCTGAAGCAGCCAGCCAGATTGTAGGGATTGGACAATTCATTAAGTAGTTGTTTCCAATCCACACCAAACAGATGTATATTAATGTACAAAAAAGTTTTTATGATTTTCATGTCAAGAATCATAATAATTTGTAGAATTTAAGTTTACAATTAAAAACGATAGGTAAAATATTCATTAGTTAGTCTACTTTGAATTCAAGGATGGAATTTCCATCTTTTTGCTAGTGATACATCTTACCAGAAAATATCTGAGTTTCAATCAACTCTAGTTTGAGACCTTTGAAGTTTTTATTACTAATGAACAAATACAAATTTCTGAATATCAAGAAAGGCTATACCAAGTAGATTAAAATGTGGAAATACAGAGGTTGAAAGCAGAAAAGAATTAGATTCCTTCCTCACACTGTCCCTGCGGGTAGTTCCATCTTTGGGTGAAACTAATTTTTTTTTAACTTTTTGATTTTTAATGTTTAGTTATAGATGGACATAATACCTTTCTTTTGTTTATTTATTTTTATGTGGTGCTGAGGATCGAATCCAGTGCCTCACACATGCTGGGCAAGTGCACTACCCCTGAACTACAATTGCAGCACCTGAAACTAATTCTTATCCCACGATTTCTAGTCTCTCTTGAAATTTCTTCTATCACTTTCATTCATGAGTCATAGTTCTCAAATTGGAGTAGCCAATACCTGTGAATCATAATTATCACTGAAACTTCCCTTCCCTTGGCTCAGACTTGGAGAATTCAGTGAGGGAAATGAATAGTTGGGTTACGCAATCCCACAAAAACAAATGTCGAATGTTTTCTCTGATATAAGGGGGGGTGACTCAAAGTGGGGTAGGGAGGGAGAACATTGGAGGAAGATTACCTCTAGATAGGGAATAGGGGTGGGAGGGAAAGGAAGGGGGAAGAGGAATATAGCAAGGATGGTGGAAGGTGATGGTTATCATTACACAAAATACATGTATGAAGATGTGAATTTGGTGCCAACATACCTTTTTTACAAATAGAGATATGATAAAAAAAATTGTGGTATAAAGCTGTATTAAGAATTGTAATGCAAAAAAAGAGAGAGCTCATATATAATGGCATAATTTGGCGTGAACATACTTTATACACAGAGTTATGAAAAATTGTGCTGTAAATGGATAATTATGAATGTAATACATTCCACTATTGTCATGTATATAAGAAATAAATTTAAAAGAAAAAAGAAGGGAACAGGGTTAACTGGACTGTTTTATGCTCCTCCAGGGACTAAATGAGGATTAAATGAGGGGATGAAGTTTCAAAAAGCACTTCCTGCATTCCTCTGCCCCCAGTGGCACTGATGTAATCTCACAATACTTTCTCCTGGTCCTGCCATATTTAAATTTGACTCTTTTATCTCATTTATTTGGGTGTCTTTGAAAACACCTTTCCTCCCACCATTTCTCTGTGTCCCTTATACCACCTAGGAATCTATCACCCACAATTCCCTTAAGCCAAGGCAATCTTTCCTTTCCCCATCAGCTGTGACTCTACCTTCTCCACCTTTTTCTATTATGTGAATCTGCCTAAAAGTTGTTAGATGCACCATGTTTCTCTAAGGCAAAGCCCCATAAAATAGCTCCAGAACAGCTCATTCTTAAGGTCTGGCTGGAAATTCTGGGTATGAGTGAGGCACATTCTCTGGGCTACCTGTCACTCACCCCTCAGAGCAACCAACAAGACACAAGTGTAGCTTCTGTGCCCCACAGACTCCACTGAAAATATATGAAGCTCCTTAGATGTCTCTTTGAAACCCTAATCATTAGATGTGAACCAAGGGAGAGGGTGTGAACCATTCCTTTATCATAATGGGGTTAGACTCAGCACACCTGTAGCTATCTTCAAAAATTTTTTTTCTTTAAATAAAGTTATTTTTTTTAATCTGGTAGATAAGTATCACAAATCATTCTTAACTACTCCTCTGTGAGTGCCCAAGTGATCCAGCTTCTCCTGTTGGACTGTGTGCATAGTTGGCATCTATAACCTTGGAGTGTCTCTCAGTTTTACTTCCCCTGTACAATTTGTAAGAAGAATATGAAGGCATATGGGGCATGTTTGTTTGGAACATGATCAGAGAAACATCAGTGGAGAGTAAAGAAGTGAAACCAAGAGGGAGAAGGAGAAAAGAAATCAAGTTTCTGCCATGGTCACGTGGAGTTTAATCCTGCAGGGGAATTGCAGGTGTCAGTGTAAAAATGTGCCTCAGATATATCCCTATGAAGGATCAAGGAAACCAGAATGCTCAGACCACAATGCTAATCTGGTTGGAAAATCATTCTTGCTCTCAGAGCTGAGAGTCAGGGTTAATTTCCCTGCTATTTTGGCATAGTATGCTATATGTGATGGTAGAACAGCCTCTGACCACAAAAAAAAAAAAAAAAAAAAAAAATGCCCAGAGAAATATAAGTGCTATCATTTGGAATTTGAACCGGATGTCTTAAAATAGTAACAACTGAGTATATGTGAGCCAAAGGGCAGCTGTTACAGGGCCCAGTGATCCAAACAAGACAAAACTGGTGTTAATATACAAATTATCAATGACACTAAAATAGAATCCAACTTCTTTGAAGAAGACTGTAAAACTTTTTTTTCATTCCTTCCATGTGTAAACAGTGATCTGGAAAACCAACATCCTCTGTGAAACTCTGGGAGTTCCTCATCTGAAATCTATGTAGGCTTCTGAATGGGATCTGACTTAAAAATGAAATGTCTCTCATCTGAGTTCCACTGGAAACTTTAAGGTCAAGAAGCCAAAATGAAAATCTCTTCCCATTGACCCTCTCAATTACAGATTTAATGCTATATCTGAAAAGATATTTCTGTTTCACATATTGTCCTACTATATTACCAACCTTTGCTTCATAGAGCACCTTCAGCCTGTTTACCACAGTAGAAGAGTGACCCTCCTTCAGGGACAAAATACTCTGCTGTCCTTGTCTTCATTCTATCTCAACCACTGTATCTAGATCATTGCTACCCCCCCCCCTTTAAATTAAAAGTCCTTCATAACCATCCACAACTCATTACTTTTCTTAATTTACCTATCTTCTAACTCTTTTAGAATGCTTGGTCATGTGTGCATAAAAATTGAATCTACAATGCTATTTCTCACAATTCTTGAACCCCTTCAACTTGGCTATTTCTGCATTTCTCTTCCTTATCCATAGCTGTCAAGTGTGCTGTCACTCATAATCACTCTACCTCTGGAATCTTATTTTATAATCTTTCTCTATGATTCCATTACATATTTATCCCAGTTCTTTAAATCCCAAATCCTAAAATATCTTGTTCTTCGAGGTCTTATAATTTGCCATTTTATTCTAATTTACAAATTCCTTTGGTCTGCATTTTCTTCCTATTTAATCTAACTTTAGTCAATACCTCAATTCCTTTGCCCTTACGTCACGCTCTGGAAGTAAATCCCTGACTCTGAATGAATTGGATCTATTTAGAATTACTAAAGAAGGAGAAAGGAAAAAGAAAGAAAAGGAAGAGAAGAAGAAAAAGCCAAAGGAAGAGGAGGAAAAAGAGAAAATATTTAAAGGGTTCAAAGTTCATACACATACTTTTTCCATCATGATGAGTAATGTTCTCTCTTACCTTTTCTACAAAACTCTCTCAAATCTCTGCTATTATTGTCAAGGTTCCTAATTTGCCACCTACTCAGTCACTCTGAATCAATGATCCAGCACCTCAGGACACAAAGAAGTTAGAAAATTTTAGTGAAAATGTGCACAGATTCATAACATCCATCCTAAAAAAAAAAAAAAAAAAAAAAATTAACCATTTCCACACTTATATTCCTACCTCTGGTTTTGCATATTATATTCCAAATAATTATGTATTACTTGATGCATCAGAGAATTCTACATGCAGAATCTTAATTGTGATAACTGACAGGGGAAAGATGTTATTATTAGTTCAGCAAACTACTCAATATTTCAGGTGTGCTTCGGACACGGCACACCTGAAATTCAAGCAAGGTGTAACTAATTCTAGAGTTCATCCCTTTCATTACCACAATGTATACCCAGGACACCCCACCAGAGCACAGTTCTCACTTCCATCAGCATCCATGTCCTGAGGGTTAAGAATCCATCCGTGGTGCCTTCTCTTTTATGTTTTTGTAACTCTGGTCTGTCTCTCTCAGCAAAGAAACATTGAGTTTTTCTCATCTTAAGAAATGTCTTTCTTGGGGCTGGAGTTGTGGTTCAGGGGTAGAGCTCTTGTCTTGAATGTGTGAGGTGCTGGGTTCAATTCTCAAACACCACATATAAATAAAAATAAAGGTCCATCAACAACTAAAATGAATAAAATAAATATCTTTTTTTTTAATCTTTCTTTACCTCATCTACTGTCTCTTTATTTCCTTATCTCTTTCCTTTCTTCCAAACTTATTTCCAGAGTCTCCTTCTCCCCACTTCCTTACTCACCATCAACTCACTGCCAAAGGTGTAGGTATGGCTAATTCACCACAGTTATGCATATTGTGCCCAGTATTTTTCTCATTTGATTTCCTTGATTGTCTGAGTTCCTCCTTTAACCTCTCTATTTCCAGGCACTGTTCAGTCCTTCCCTATATTTTTTTAATGATAAGTCCTTCTCATTGTCTTTCTTGGTCTCTTCTTCCTCGGGCTAAACTATATGAGAGTTGGAAATCCCAGGGTCCTATCCATGGTCCCCCTCACTAGCCTTCTTTATTATTATTTTTTGTTCATACCACTTGGCCTTCATGGATTATGTCATTATGTTTACTAATGTGAACTAATACCTATACTCAAATGACACAGAAGTTATATCCTCACTCACATTTTTCTTACATCTCTCATCTCTCCTCCTAACCCATATATCTAATGCCCTATTAGACATTTACACTTAGACATAATTAAGGTTATTCAAATGAATAAAAAGTTTATAAAACCCTTACATCCTCATCTCTCCATCCGCCTGCCTGCGTTCTTTTGCCCAGTCAATAGAATCACTCACAATGCATCCATGCTGTGAGAACTGGAGAGTCATCCTTGACTTTCCCTTTATCTTACCTCAAAAACAGTCTTGATTTTACCTATTTAACCTCTCTCAAAAGTGTTCCTATCTCTTAATGTCACTACTTCCATTCAGAATCTTATTATTCCTTAGCTATTTATAACTCTTCACCTTGTCACCTGTCTTCACATCTCTGTGCATTTAAACATTTTGTTTCCTATTCCTGGAACGCCATAAATCAACTACTTCAACCTCCTTCTTTTGCCAATCCTTATTTCTCTTTCCAATTTGAGTTGAATCTTTAATTCCTTCAGGATGCACTTTCTGGTCCTTTCAGGGAATCTTCTCCATGAGATAGGAACAATTTTTCTTCCTTACATTACATCACCCGCCATACATTTGTAATTGCCTGTAATTGTCTATTTACTCTAAATCATCAATTCCCTGAGAACATAAAGTGCGTATTTTGTCTTCATTTCATCTCCAGCACTAAATAACACAACTAATTTTTATTACTAGTAAGAAAGCATGATTCTATACTACTCTTCTCTCTCACATGTAATATAATCAAGTCTCATCTAAATCCCAAATGGATACAGAAATAGATACATGATAGACAGTTTTGATTGATAGATAGTAACAAAGATAAACACGTAATATTGAATCATTGCTTATTCTATACAATGACCAACAGAGAGTTATGTGTTGAATAAATCCAATTTTAATTCTAGAATATTGGAAGGATGGAGTTTAATTATCTTGAAAAAATATTATATTGGAAGATAAGAAAAAATGTTATATAATTACATTTTCAAATCAGACAAAATATATACATATATCTATTTAAGTAGATAGATGCAGAAGTTATGTTTTGATATAGATCCCCATAATGACTTGAGAGTCATTCTTGACTTTCATCTTTTCCTTACCTCAAAAGCATTTGTCAATTTAACCTTTTTAACTTCTCTCCTAAATGTCCCTTTCTCTCATTTCAGTGCCTCTACTTTTATTATAAACCTGAATTTTGATCTGTCTGCTTATTATTGCTTAGATTCAAGGTTTTTACACTGTTTTTAACAATTTTTAAATTACAAATGAAAATAATTTCTACTTATGTCATTGAGACTGAAATATCTTCCTGGTTTTAGGTTGAAGCCCACCAACAAAACACAATCAGGAACATACCAAGGGCCAAATACAAGTTAGGTTTACAACTCCTAAAATACAAGAGAGAAAACACCCCAGAGAAGCTCCTAGAGTCTCAGGGAAAGTTGGGTAGAATTTCTTTAAAGGTTTTCACTATTGCTAGGTAAGTTCAGAGGAGGACTGAAGGGTAAGAGGCTAATTTAAATTGGAAACTCAAGAAAAATGGCAATTTCTTGATTGGTTATTTTAAAAATTTTATCTTTTGGAAGATTCATGACAAGATACAGACATCATTGGTAAATTGTCTCTGTCTTATTCCAATTGTGATCATGGAATGGACTATTTATGCCTTATTTTCAGCATTGTTTATTTCCATTTGAGATCATTACAATTAGTCTGGCACCAATCCAGTTTTCTCAGTAACAATTCTGTCTGATTTGGTACTGTAATTACATGACATTTTTCTTATACTCTGAAATTATATTTTTAAATGCAATTCTACATTTTCAACTTCATCCTTTGAATGTTCTAGAATTACATTTCATTCATTTGATTCACATCTCCCTATTGTCTTTTGTATAGGATATGAATGATTCATCCTGCACTTAATATTTCTGACTTCATAAGACTTCTTACACTTGAATATCTTGATTAATACTTAACACAGTGTAAGTTCCCCACTCTCATATCCTTACTTTCTCTCAATCTGTAGTTTCCCCATTTTAAAGAAAATTCCTTCCTCTTACAATCTTTTCCTAATTTATATTTTGTTGCCATTTGTGAGTTATATTGGAAAAAAAGTGTTTATGAAGCAATTTCCAGCATAAATGGATATTTCCACTACACAACACTAAACTATCATGTGTACCCTATTTTATTAGTGGCAGACACATGATACATTATAACTCACTTCATACAGTTACCAGGAGGCAATCATTTTAAGAAAGACTAAAATTACAAATATATATATATATATACTTATATATTATTTGGACTATATTTATCAGCCATATTTAAGTTAACTTAAATTTTCAAGTTTTAGCATCAGTTTTTTATGCATTTTGTTTTTAATTTATTATTAATTTGTTAGTAGAGAAGTGACATAAAGTAGGAAGAGTGAATCTGAAATGCAGACTTTAAGGTAAATACTAGGAGCAGGAGTACCAATCAAAAGTCATAAAAGTCTAATTTATTGGTGGTGATACAGTTACACTAATACAGACACAGTTGCACTAAATACTTGTGTAAAGCTACCAGTGACAGGTGAATATAGAATTTGGAGAAAACGTATTTTGAAATTAACTTTGAGGATTCCAAGCCAAAAATGAGGTACCATCATTATATTATTAGTATGAAGATAATGACACAAATTTGAACTTTTGCATTGAGAAGAATAAATCTAGTTTTGAATTTATTTAATTTGAAGTGGTGGTCAACATCTTACTGGAAGTCTCCTATGAGTAATCGAGAAATATAACCAGAGTTATCTTAGCAAATTTTAGCCAAAATTATAAATGAATGCCTTTATTATGAAGGCAAAAGTTGCCCTTATGGAATAGAAAAACTAGATGGAAAGAAAAGAAAGGGGAATTTTTTGTTAAAGAAAAATCATAGTGTTCTTATTTAGGCCAAGATCTTTTAGGATGAAAAGGGGCAAGAAGCTTTGCAATCAGTATAAACAATAAGAAGAGCCTCAATTCTTGAAGAGTTATTAAAATCATCAAATGAATTTATTTAATTATCTAGAGATGGGATATCCCTATTTTGCCCAGGCTAGGTCTAACTCCCAGATTCAAGTGATTTTTCTCTCTCAGCCTGCCAAGCAGCTAGAACTAAAGGTACATGCCACAGCGTCACCCTATTCATCTAATCTGATGTATTCAGTAAATGCCTTTTGTTTTCATAAAAATGGAAGAGTACACAGTGAAATAAAAAGTTATCCTTCGTAATGTTAGTTTTCTTATTTCTGCCATTGGCCTTATGAAGCCTAATGCATCCAGCCTTCTTTGGATATACTGAATCATTGTACACCCACCTAACAGATTGTGTTCTTCCTTTCTTGCCCTCAATGGGTTAAAATCGAACACAGAGTACTGGATCCCCTAAGTAACAATAATGTGAAGGGATGGGAGAACTTGTTAACACACAGGCAGAGGAAGCAGAGTGTAACTAACACCTTGAGTGCCACTAGGGAACAGATCAGACACACAGAGAAACCAACATTTTCCTTACCTGTCACATATTGTACTATGTCCTCATTTCTACTTATGCTGCTATTTATCTGACAGCCCCTAAGAGCTCTTTGGGCACCACTGTGAGTTCTCAAATAAATATGTATTGCAGTTTGTGTGCTTATCTTGAAAACTCATTTTAATTACCCAGTAGACATTCTCAGTGTCTTCCCAGCTGTTACTTTCTATTATGTCCTGTAAATGAGCCTTTTGGCTCTTTTTAAAAATGCATCTTTGACCTAAGATGATGAGGGTATTCTAGCAGTTGTGACAATAGGCAGCATGAGCTCTCTTCAGTTGGGAAATGGAATGGGCAGCTTTTCTCAATGTTCTCCTAGTCTATGACTTTACACATGTGCACACATTGGGTTTAAGATTTTCATGAATTATATCTTTAAAGTGTTTTGAGATAAGATCCATGTAGCCCCAATGAGAATCCCTCTAAATAAAACTTTAAGTCTATATAAAAAAAATGCTTATTGCTTAATTAATGCTTTAGGTCACTAAAAGTGATGAGAATTTAAAAAAGAAAGATTGACTCATAAAACTACATCTCTGCTTAATGTTTCACATCATGGTGTTATGCCTCTTTGGCGATGAGTAATACATTCTTATTGAATAAAACAAATTTAATTCCTCTGGGATTTCCAATATCTAACAACTTGTTTGACTCATCAAATTTGAAAAGCTTTCTATTAATATATGAATATATGCAAGTATATAACAAATCATTCTATAATACAGTGGTAGGAATAACTGAAAAGATGACTTCACTTCTGAGTTCAGTTGCTTTTACAAATCCTATCTTCTTAGACACAGAAGAAAATTGCACTTGGCTACTTCCTTTCTTCTAAACCATTTTGTCTTTAAAAAAAATCAAGAATAATTTTTAGGAAAAAAAAAAAAAAACTCTGATTATTCTCTTACATTTCTTTTCCCTTCCGAGAGTATATTTCTAAAACACAGGAGTCCATCTGAGAATATTTTTTTTCCATTTTGTAGCAAATAGAAATTTATCCTGAAACTCCCTACAGAAACTTGAGAGAAAATCAATGATCACTTTGACAAGAACAATGCCACTTTGTTTTGAACAGGTCACCTAGTTCCCAATAACCTGTTCTCCCAGGGCAGTTTAGAAAATCAGACCAATCACCCCTGAGCTTGCTCAATGTACTGCTTACCAGTCACACACAGTATACAAGAAACTCGAAACTGTACAGCAACAGGGAATGTATTTCTCAGTGTATCTATTTCATGAATAAAAACTGCTGATGGTAGTCTTATACAAAGATCAGCCCCTGTGACCATTCCGCACTTAGACTTATTCTGAATCAGTAAATGCAGTAGGGCACATTATCCCTTTCTTAAGAGACAATATACTATAGAACATAATTTTAGGTCACAGGCATTCAAGTGAAACTAATGAGGTTTTGAATCCTCATTCTACCACTAACTAACGTTCTTTGTTTTGAGACACATTTCTTAAATCTCTGAACTTTTGATTTCATGATTTGGAAAAGGCAGATAATAATACCAAAAAAGACCAATCCTTTAATTTATTTAGATGACACAGCCTTATGGAATGGTTGGTCCTCATGAACAATGAATTAGTTTTATGTTATTATTATAATTATCTACTTTATTTAGAGATTTATACTAAACGATGCAATAGAATGAAAACCTGAACACAAAATGGACATAATAGTATGAAAACTTAAATTCATCATGACCATGATGCTAGAATTATCTCAGTTTCAAACCATAGAAATTGAAATGAATGGATTTTCAGCTTAAATCTATAGCTCTAAAAGATCTTTGAAGTTTTTATTGACTTTAAAAGGATGAAAAAAAAAAAAAGAGGCAATATTTGAGATCTGGGATAAAAGCTCAAAGCACCAGGAGTGGGTAAAGCGAGGTCAGGATTACCTTCTTCAGGTGTATTGATGTCTGTGATTGTTCATTACAGCAGCAAAGCTGTCTCTTAAGAACCCACATCGTGTACTTAATCCTCAGCAGAAACTCCATTTCTGACAGTGGGAGAAAGTATGCATGTATTGAGTCTTCTCCCTGTGAAGTTCTTTTTCTCTCTCTCTCTCTCTCTCTCTCTCGCTCACAATGTTATTTCCAGCTATAATACAAAACTTGTGAATTGGTTGCTTCTTAGTAAATCTATGTCATTATAGCAATAGGTAATAGGCAGACAGTTAAAAGAAGATGAGGAATTACCACATGCTAGTACTGTTCTAAGTGCTTTTCATGTGATGACTCATAATCCTAGTGACAGCTCTGTGAGATAGATATCATTGTTACCTTTGTTTTATAAAGGAGGGGACACAAGCACTGGGAATGTAAAGAGCTCACCTGATGTAACTGTCATAAAGGACAAACTCAAGCTGCATAGTTCCCAGCCACTTAAGAAAGCATACAATCTCAGTGAGGCCAATAAAATTGACAAATAATTTAGTATTACATTGATTTTTAAAATTTTTTTTTGTAATGAGAGTAAGTCCGTTTAATAAAGAGGATCATTGAGAACAAATACGTTAAATGAATAATCTGCTATTTGAGAATGAGGCCTTGAACAGAGCTCAGGTTTCTTTGCTGCAAAAACCCCCCTTATTTCCTGTACCAGAGCCCAAGATGGAAGGGTAATGAGTCTGCATCTCAAACTGTTTTGGTAACTACATTTTACCTGGAATGAACGAATTTATATAGAATTTTAATAGTCAGCATTAAAACTCCATGAAAAGACACTCTATTAAATAATAAATATAGGTAATATGGTTGCATAAGAAATGTTTAAACAAATTTATTGAATTTGGATAAAAATATCAAGATAAAACAAGCTAGAAATATACATTTTGAAATAGCTATTTGTAAGGGTATCTCACCAAAAAACAAACAAAAACTATAATTTGCTTTGGCCTTACAGATACACAGCTACGTATCTGTAAGTATAATATGAGGAAGAGGAATATTTTCCAGCATTCATTAGGTGTAGAACAAGCTGGTAAAATAATCTAAACTACAGATCATTACTAGTTAATTAAATTCTGTTTCATAGATTCAAAATTGATAAACCCAAGTTACCACAACATTAGATTTTTTAAAAAGGCAAACAAAATAACTATTACTGTATTGGATATTATGCAGGGTTTATTAAGAAACATAAATCTAACTTCCCTGATGGGGCTCAGATGAAAGGCAGAATAAAAATCCAGCCTTTCCCTATACATAGAAAAGCAATAACTATAATATAATTTAAATGGGCATAAGGCTTACCAGACATTACATATCAGCTTAATCTATGAGTCAAGTTACTTAATATGTGGGGGAGGGACTCATAGTCTCTTCATTATTGAGACTAAAGATTGTGAAAGATACCTGAGCTTCTTTCCAGCTCTAATTGACTACTATCTACAGAAAACTGGTTGATACAACTGCAGCAATATCAATTAAGAGCAAACATTAAGTAAGTCCTGCCATTTGGTCTGTATTATTTGTGTCATGGTCTAGCATATGAGTGAAATAAAGAAATAATGGCCTAGTACTCATGATTTTATTACTGTTTTATTAGCCAACACAAGTTGTTGAAAACCTCCAAGAGTTGGGAACACATGGTGAGGGATACATTGTACTCTTTTAAAGAAATATGCCCCTTGATAGGAGGCAACTAGTGTATAAAATTTCCCATGGCTCAGTCTAAATGCTGGTATGGTATTCTTAGTCAAGAAGCAACACATATGTCATATTTGAAACCCTAAATAAAAAGTACATAAGTGGTGAAAGAGGGCATCCCTGACTTGTTCCAGTTTTAGAGGGAATGCTTTCAGTTTTTCTCCATTTAGAATGAAGCTGGCCTTTGGGTTTAGCATATGTAGTTTTTATAATATTGAGGTATGTGCCCACCATCCCTAGATTTTTCTGGTGTTTTGAACATGAATGGATGCTGAATTTTGTCAAATGCTTTTTCTGCGTCTATTTACATAATCATGTGATTCTTGTCTTTAAGTCTGTTGATGTGTTAAAATCACATTTATTGGATGCCCTCATTAACCACTTCTATTCAACACAGTCCTTGTAACTCTAGCCAGAGAAATTAGACAAAAGAAACAAATTAAAGGGATACAAGCAGGAAAAAGAAGAGCTCAAATTATTCCTATTGCTGATGGTGATTCTATATTTAGAAGACCCAAAAAATTCCATCAGAAGACTCCTAGAACTTGTAATAAATTCAGCAAAGTAGGAGGACATACAATTAACATTCATAAATCAATTGTGTTCCTATAAAAAATAATGAATCAGCTGAAAGAAAAATTAGGAAAACTACCCCATTCACAATAGCCACACACACACACAAAAAAAAATTGGGAATCAATCTAACAAAAGAGGTGAAAAACTTCTACAATGAAAACTATACAACACTAAAGAAAAAAAATTGAAGAAGACCTTAGAAGATGGAAAGATCTCCCATGTTCTTAAATAGGCAGAATTAATATTGTCAAAATGGCCATACTCCTACAAGTGCTATAAAGATTTAATGCAATTCCTATTAAAATTCTAATAAAGTTCTTCACAGAAATATAAAAAGCAGCAATGAAATTCACTTGGGAAAATAAGAGACCCAGAATAGCCAAAGCAATGTTCAGCAAGAAAAGCAAAGCAGGAGACATCACAATACCAGATCTTCAATTATATTACAGCATGTATTGGCACAAAATCAGACATGAAGACCAGTGGAAAACAATAAAAGTCACAGAGACAAACCCACATAAATACAGTTATCTCACACTAGAAAAGATGCTATAAACATACATTGGAGAAAAGATAGTCACTTTAGATACCAGAGCCCAGCCCCAGGCCTAGGACTGCCCTGCCGACCCATGCAGGCAGGAGCCAAAGCTGAGTATAGTCCTAGTACTGCCTAGCTGACCAGCAGACCCACGCTGCAACCCAGACCCTAGCCCAGGGCCACCCCTGTCAACCAGCAGATCTACCCAGAAGCCAAGATGACCCTACCTACAACTTGGGACAAGACAGCCATCACCACAGACCTCCCCATACATTAGCCTCCACATTGGGATAACAGATAGGGCCTGAAGGCAGATATATCCCCAAACAGGTAGCCCATTCTTTCAGCTCTATCTCTGAAAGTGGTTGCATCCACCTTGAGACTATACTAATGCTATGTTGAGTTATCTCTGCTATTGCCATCACCACCTTTAGTTGCAGTAGTATTTATAATGGCACTCCGGCCAGGGTCTAGAATCCCAACACCAAGATGAGATACAGGTAATCTGCAGGTACACTATAAGATTATAGAATAGAAACTGTAATACCTCAGATCCACACTGTAAGAAAGGAAGACACAGACAATATTAAAAAAACAAGGGAGGAAAGTGCTCCAAACAAACCAAGATACTACTATAATAGAATCCATGGACAGCACAGTTGATGAAATGTCAGAAAAGGAGTTAAGAATGTACATAATTAAAATGATCTAAAAATTAAATAATGACCTAAAGGAGTAATACAGGCTAAAATTGATCACTCCAACAGAGAGATAAGAGATTAAATACAGGCATCCATTGATCAAACCAACAAAAGAGAAAAAGCACCAAATAAAGGTAGCAAAAGACTACTTCAAGAAAGAGATAGAGATTCTGAAGTAAAAAAAAAAAAAAAAAAAAAAAAAAAAAAAAA
>NW_026000057.1:17045092-17048515 GCF_001458135.2 Marmota marmota marmota | reverse complement strand
ATATATATATATATATATATATATATATATATATATATATATATATATATATATCTTTATTAACACTAAGAAAACAAACAACCTAATCAATAAATGGGACAAGAAAGTGACCAGACACTTCTTAGAAGATGATATGCAATCAATGAACAAATACATAAAAAAATGTTCAACATTTCTAGCCATTAGAGAAATGCAAATCAAAACTACTCTAAGATTTCATCTAACTCCAGTAAGAATAGCAGCTATTAAGAATACAAACAACAATAAGTGTTGGTGAGGATGTGGGGGAAAAAGCACACTCATACATTGCTGGTGGGACTGCAAATTGGTGTAATCAATCTGAAAAGCAGTATGGAGGTTCCTTGGAAAACTTGAAATAGAACCACCATTTGACCCAGCTATTCCACTCCTCGGTTTATACCCAAAGGACTTAATAATAGCATACTACAGAATGCAGCCACATCAATGTTTATAATAGCACAATTCCCAATAGCTAACTTGTGGATCCAACCTAGATGCCCTTCAGTAGACAAATGCGTAAAGAAACTGTGGTATATATACACAATGGAATATTATGCAACATTAAAAGAGAATAAAATCATAGCATTTTCAGGTAAATGGATGGAGTTGGAGAATATTATGCTCAGTGAAGTAAGCCAATCCTCAAAAAGCAAAAGTCAAATGTTTGTTTTCTCTGATATGTGAATGCTGATCCATAATGGGGATGAAAGGAAGCATGGGAGAAATGGAGTAACTTTAAATAGGGCAAAGGGAAGGGATAAAAAGGGAAGGGGCATGGAGGTAGGAAAAACAATGGAATGAGATGGACATCATTACATGTATGAAGTACATATATGAAGACACAAATGGTGTGACTCTACTTTGTGAAAACCAGAGACAGGGAAAATTGTGCTTTACATGTATAGTATGAATTAAAATGCATTCTGCAGTCATGTATAAAAATTAGAATAAGTAAATAATTTTTTTTTAAAAAAAGAGGGTCTCTTTAACAAATATTGCTGGAAAAAAACTGGAAATCTATATGTAGTAGAATGAAATGTAAAACTTATATCTCACCCTGTACAAAAAAGCAACTCAAAGTGCATCAAGAACCTAGGCATTAGACCAGAGACCCTGTGCCTACTAGAAGAAAATGTAGACCCAACTCTCCAACATGTCACTGTAGGAACTTAATTCCTCAACAAGACTTGTAAAGCACAAGAAGTAAAATTAAGAATCAATAAATGGGATTATATCAAACTAAAAATCTTCTTCATAGTAAAGGAAACAATCAAGAATGTGAAGAGAGAGCCTACAGAATGGGAAAAAATCTTTGCCACCTACATCTCAGAATGAGCGTTACCTCCAGGATATATAAAGAACTCCAAATACATTACTACTAAAAACAAATATCCCAATCAATAAATGGGCAAAGAAACTGAAAAGGGCACTTCACAAAAGAAATATAAATGATCAATCAATAAATGAAAAAATGTTCAACATCTGTAGCATTTAGAAAAATGCATATTAAAACTACACTGCAATTCTATCTCACTCCAGACAGGATGGCAATTATCAAGAACACAAGTAACAATATATGTTGCAAGGATGTGGGGGAAAAGGTATGCTTGTACATTATTGGTGAGACTGCAAAATTGGTGAAACCACTCTGGAAAGCAATATGAAAATTCCTCAGAATACTTTGAATGGAACTACCATTTAACCCAGTTATCCCACTTCTTGGCATATACCCAAAGGACTTAAAATCAGCATACTATAGTTATGCAGCCACATCAATATTTATAGCAGCTCAGTTCACAATATCTGAGCTATGGAACCAACCTAGGTGCCCTTCAACACATGAATGGATGAAGAAAATGTGGCACAATGGAATATTAATTAGACATAAAATAAGAATGACTTTATGAGTTTTGTTGGTAAATGGATATCCAAAGACTATTATGCTAAGTGAAATAAGCCAATCCCACAAAACCAAAGGTCAAATGTTCTCTCTGATATGTGGATGCTAACACACAATAGGGTGAAGAGGGAATAACAGAATCAATTGATAAGACAAAGGTGAATGAAGGGAAAGGAAGAGGGATAAGTATAGGAGAAAATCAGATATAACTGTCCTGTATTCATATATAAATACATCACCAGTGAAATTTCACATCATGTACAATCACAAGAATGGGATCCTAATTAGAATAAGTTGTACTCCATGTATGTATAATATATCAAAATACAGTCTACTGTCATGTATATCTAAAAAGAACCTTAAAAAATTTCAGGAAAACTTAACAAAGATGATAATATTTGAGCTGGGTTTTGTGGGTTAAGTAGGAATTTACCAAGGGAGAAGTGTTACTAAGGACAGGAGATTCGGTATCATGCTACTAAATAAAAATGATCTGTAAGCATTAGAGTTAGGGTCACAGGAAGAAGTAAGAAAGGTGAGAGAGCGAGAGGTCAAATAGTGTTCTTTTAGAAAGGGAATTGCATAATGGATCATACAGTTAAGAAAATTTCCTTTCATATGTGGAAACCAAAGGAGGGAGAAACAATGTCATGAAAATAGAGAAGAAACCACTAGGGTATATGAAAGGGATCAGGGGGAGAGAAAGGGGAAGTATTGGCAGTAACATTGACAAAACTGTTATATGCATGTACATATATACCACAGTGATACCCATTGTTCTGTATAACTAAGATTCACCAGCAAATAAATTTTTTAAATGAAAATTGGTTATAGACACTTGATTAGAGTCGGTGTTCTCAGGGGAAGGACTGATTTTTACCTAAATGTCACAGTGCCACAGAGGATCCTGTACTATATGTTGGTCTGAGGTTGCCAATAGCCCAATCACCATGGATAGTCCAGTAGATACAGTCCTAGAGCCCATAAAAATTGCTCTAATTGCATAATTCCCATCAAGAGTGGGTACAAAGCCAAGCTTAAGAGCACCTGCCTGTATGTACCTGTGATCCCAGATAGTCTGTATGCTGAGGCAAGAGGTTTGCTAATTCAAGTCCAGCTTTGAAAACTTAGTTAGACCCTACCTCAAAATTACAAAATAAAAAGGGCTGGGATGTAGCTCAGCAATAAAGCACACCTGAATTCAATCCCCAGTCTGGAGGGAGGGAGTGTCCATGAGACAGAGTGAGCACCCAAGCAGAAAACAAACTCTCTATAATCTATTCTCAGAAGTGACATCCCCTCAGTCAGGAACGGTGGTGCACACCTGTAATCCCAGCTGCTTGAAAGGCTGAGACAGGAGGATCATAAGTTCGTGGCTGCCTTTAGCAGTTCAGCAAGATCCTGCCTCAAGGGGCTGGGGATATGGCTCAAGCGGTAGCGCGCTTGCCTGGCATGCGTGTGGCCCGGGTTCGATCCTCAGCACCACATAAAACAAAGATGTT